>NW_013674792.1:20287-25961 GCF_000517525.1 Limulus polyphemus
CTAGTATTTTTATGTGATATCTTGAACAATCTAGAACTAGCTAGTTTCTCTGGTTGAAAGTTATCTAGTATTTTTATGTGATATCTTGAACAATCTAGAACTAGCTAGTTTCTCTGGTTGAAAGTTATCTAGAATTTTTATGTGATATCTTGAACAATCTAGAACTAGCTAGTTTCTCTGGTTGAAAGTTATCTAGTATTTTTATCTTCAAACACAAATGCACCTTATGCGACATATAGGCTAAGTAGGAAATCAGAAACCCCTAGCGGTCAGACGTAGTCATCTCTAGAATAGAACTGCTGACAAGGAGGAAGCTGGCGAACAACAACATCCGCCGTCTTACACGAGTACTCTTAATAAAATAGTGGGATTCTTTGTGATGGTTATTACGCACCCACAGCTGGAAGTGCGGAGCGTGCTTAGAAGCATATCGCTGCTCGAACCATGAATCCGCAGACTAATAAGCTAACCACTAATGTTCTGTAGTTATTTTATAGTAGCGGGGAAATAACAAAAAGTTAACTAATGGCAGGTAGGAGGATCTCTAATAAAACGCTTGTAACGTTTTCCAGAGTTATCGATATTATTTATAGTCCTTGAAAACTTGTATAGAGTCTTATCAAAGACTCCACAATGTCAGGTTTTACAGGTTTACGTTATATATCTTCAGCATATCACGTGCTTTGAATGATTGTAATTCACTTGCTAGGTCTGATTGCTTGCTGTAGGACACGCAAACAGCTTGACATTCCAAAACGTTGTCGTTAAATTATTAAGAGCATTTTCTAATAATTCCTTACGAGGGTTATCTCCACCGCTATCTCTAATTCAGCAGTGACAGACAAAAGGGAAGGCAGCTAGTCAACACCACCCACCGCCAGTTTTTGAGCTACCGTGTAACCAATGAAAAGTGGGATATAACGCTGTAATGGCTGAAAAAGCGAGCATGTTCGGATACAGGATTTAAACCCGCGATCCACAGATTGCGAGTCGAGTGCCCAACCACCAAGCTTTTCACGAAATGCGCGAATTTAATTTAATCTAAGATCAGTTCATACTGCTACTATTACGGTTGACAGTACTATAGTTTGATTTGAAATTACTTTGATGTTCACATTATCAATATATAAGTATATTCAATTTTGTAAAAACTGTGTAGTTAGGTTTACTAACTCCCTCCGGTGAGTTAAAAACAACAACATCAACACGTAATGAAAACTTAATGTTCAGAACGTTCCAGCTTGACAAAAAAAAATTAAATTTAATATTTATATGTAATAAAACTGAACAAATCAATCCAGTTGTTATGTAATTTCATTTAAAATACTTTTTCGTTTTAAGATGGCACCTGAATTACCACAACTAGTGGTTAGTAGCCTAGTAGTTAGCGTGTGGTCCATTGCTTCACACTTTGAGGGCATATATTTATATTTGTTATAAAAGTATCGTTCAGTTCCCACTATTCGATTAGAGCAGACCAGGATTTGGTGGTTTGTTTGTTTTGAAAGCTACACGAGGGCTATCAGCGCTAGCCGTCCCTAATTTAACAATGTAAGACTACATGGAAAGCAGCTAGTCATCACCACCCACCGCAAACTCTTGGGCTATTCTTTTTACCAACGAAAAGTGGGATTGACCGTCACATTATAACGCCCCCACAGCTGAAAGGGCAAGCTTGTTTGGCGTGACGGGGATTCGAACCCGCGACCCTCTGATAACGATTCGAGCGCCCTAACCACCTGGCCATGCCGGGCCAGGGATTTGGTGGCTGATTCTGTTCAACTAGCTGCTTTACCTCTAGTGTATCTGTTCAAAAATTACTAACGTCTATCGCTCAACTTTGGTAGCTTTGCTTGAATATTATAAACAAACTAAACCGTTTTATTCTTTCTTTTCACCGATTTGAAACTTAAGAGAACGTTTTACAGAAGTTTACTTTCAAAATGAAACATATTAATATTGTCAAAACGGCTAAATAAAAGGTTTAAAAAATAATAATGAATTATTAACGCCGTATCGCGTGTGAAAATGTTTCTACTGTTATTATTTTAACCCTGTATTTGGCCGTTTTTATATAATTAAATATTTTCTGATTACACTTTGAAATTTTAATCTTTGATTTTTAATATAAATAGTTTTTGTTCTTAAAGCTAAATATCAATGTAGTTTTAATTACCATTAAAATAATTAACATATCTTTACTTGTCTTTGATTAACATCACTGGAACACGGATTTCTCAGGAACTTTAGATATTTGGTTTATTTCAAATCAAGTCTTATAAGTTTGTTTTTGCGACGTTTGATAAAAGACTGAAAGTTAGTTATAAACAGTGGTCAGTAAATTATCTTTAACTGTTATTGAGAAGTCGAACAGATGAATGGTTTATCGGGTGGAAACGTTGTATTTTACCTCTTCACAGATCTCTGGAATAGAATTATCGTTATACACCACACCGCCACCCAGCCAGCAGGTGGCTACAGAAGAGCAACATAATGAAGGGTAAGTTCAAGTCCACTGTTACTCGAGGTGTTTGTGTGTCCCCAATAAAATTGTTTATGAAATTTAAATTTAGGTAAGAAGAACAATATTTGATCCGCAGTTCTGGATTATATGATAGTTGAATTAGTATCGCCAACAGAAGTTTTCAGTTTTTCAATCGATACCGAAAGTGTCTACCTCATACAAGACCAAGTTGTCACGGTTTGTTTGTATGTGCAGTTCATTATTGTGTTTCGAAATACACTGTCAAAATAATAAAAACCACCAGATGGTCGTCAAAAGTTGAATTCTGTTTAAAATTTTCTTTACATTCAGCGTATAATCCATAATGTAGTAATTATTAAATTTCCCTCATTTGTGTAAATGCTTTAGTGTAGACAGAGAGGTTACGAACAGACTTCAAATCCTATTTAATATCGCAGTGGATTGTAACACTTCAAAACTCGTTCTTGAAGCCATTGTAACACTTCAAAACTCGTTCTTGAAGCCATTGTAACATTTCAAAACTCGTTCTCGAAGCCATTGTAACATTTCAAAACTCGTTCTTCGAAGCCATTGTAACACTTCAAAACTCGTTCTTGAAGCCATTGTAACACTTCAAAACTCGTTCTTGAAGCCATTGTAACACTCAAAACTCGTTCTTGAGGCCATTGTAACACTTCAAAACTCTTTCTCGAAGCCATTGTAACACTTCAAAACTCCATATCGGACACATTTCTTTTCTATGTGACTTTTTGTATAAAAAAGATGCGCACGCACGTAGATAAGTAATAATACCCAGGCGCATACTCTCAGTGTCCACTCAGTATGGGTGCAAAATTATAGGTTTCTAGGTTCTTCCCTCTTGAAGATATGGCAGTCACAGACACGCCCTTTTATTATTATAGATGTTATTTTAAAATTTCTTTGAAAGAAATGTTCTGTAAGTTTTTCCAGCCTCATTCGTCTGATATCATATCCAGTGTTTTTTTAGATAACTTTATGTATGTGTTAAAACCAGTTCGTTAGAAAATGTAGGCTTAACAAATTGTATATTTACACTACTCAAAGTACCCACGTACTCTTTGTGCAGTGAATCTCATGATAAAAGTGATGATAGCAGTGCCATCAGCGATGTTGTCCCTCGCTCCCCGGTCAGTGATGTTGTCCCCCGCTCCCCGGTAGCCCCCAAAAGAATGAAACTCTATCCTTCGGACAGAGGTGAGTTCAACTCTTGAACGTGTTACTTATTAAAATCTAATACATAAAAGTATATATTTCGCCAGCACTGAACTCTCCATTATCTTACTGTTGCTATGAGCATTTCAAAAACGGACAAAATAAGACTGATTTAAAGAAAGACATTTTCTTAATATCTCATTTTCATTTTAAGAAGAGAAAATTACGGCAACTTTTGACAGATAACCGAAATATATTATTCAAATAGTATAAGAAAAATCACAAAGTTTTTTTCTATGCGGTTATTGTTTCATAATATCATCTGGTTAAAATCGTAATAGATTAAAAAAACTATAATTTTCATTGGACAACTAATGTATTATTAATAGTCTACGTTTGTTTAGTGCTTCGATAGTCTGTGTATTTTTCTTAATTTTAGTAATTCTAACTATATCATTTAGGAAAAAAAATAAGCAAAAATATTACAACTTAGGTTGTACGAAAACTGCTTACAGCAAATGTCACAAAGTTGTAAAAAGTTTACAAATTTGAACTTGGCCATTATTTCACAGGTAAGTTGCATTATTTATCCTACCCTAGGTTCACAGAAATTCAACTTTATTTTCTGTATCCTCAGCTGTTGCTTTCCCTGTATTTGTTTTATAGTTTCCACTTGTATGTTAAAATACTGTCTGCTTTTCTTAACTCGTCGTGAAGCCATATCAGCTGTAAGGCGCTGTCTGCCACAACTGTTCAACCAAAAATTAGTGTTCTTTAGAAAAATCATAAAACCTTTTCCGTCCTTCTACAGCTTCAATTCTCATAAAACCTCCTCCTTACTTCTACAGTTTCAACTTTCATAAAACCTCCTCCTTCCTTCTACAGCTTCAACTTTCATAAAACCTCCTCCTTCCTTCTACAGCTTCAATTTTCATAAAACCTCCTCCTTCCTTCTACAGCTTCAAATTTCATAAAACCTCCTTCTTCCTTCTACAGCTTCAACTTTCATAAAACCTCTTCCTTACACCGTTTTGTAAAACAAACGTTCAAATTCATTTTGCAATTGTTACTTTCAATTAAACTTTCTTTTCCTTTTCATCATGTCCCCCTTTGGGCAGCGGTAAATCTACGAACTCACAACGCTAAAATTCTGGGTTCGATTCCCCTTGGTGAACACGGCAGATATCCCGATATGGATTTGCTCTAAGACAACCAAACTTTTTCATCATTCCAATGTGTTTTCGTTACCTGATATAATGATTTTTTACATTTATTGTTTACTTTCTGTCATCTTTAAAGTTTATCTAACCGTCAACACCATTATTCAGATATTTTATTCGGCTTAAGGCACTGTTGAAATTACTTGTTTAATGTAAATCTTCTACACATACTGTTTTGTAGCTGTTATTATTATTTTTATTTGCTGTCGCTTATTGTTTGATTTTGTTTTTTGAACAGTTCTTCTTTATGCTAGACGTCAGGATGAAGAGATTTTCCACACTTTTCACTTAGTTCCTCCTTCTCTTGCTGGCTTGGCCTCTGCGGTAAGTGGAGAGAATTTAACATTTAGAAAATTCCTCAGGCATGCTATATTTCTTGAATATCTAACGTGAATACTAAAACCATCCAACAAAATAAAAGTTACTAGAAATTCGTTATAATTGTAAAGCATGATGACTGTGGCCTGGATTTATTAATCAGTTCTAAAGTCTTTCATACTTCATGTCTTAACTACTGCTGATTAGAGAATTGTAGGAAATTGAACGTTTTTTCTTTCACATGCTGTAAATTTAAGCCCGAAAAGTATTGTTGCGTCATCGAGTCACATGACTACTGTGACGTAACGTTTCTAGAACTATCATGTACTTTGGCGAATGTTCCAGTTCTTACTAGATATAGGGTAGGCTGGTATATAAAAGAGGGGAATGTAATGTGTGGGTAGATAGTGAGTAATTGAACTGCAGTCAGAGAGCACGAGAGACGTTACAGCGTTTGTTTAGCGCGATTGTTGAAGTT
>NW_013674793.1:0-14424 GCF_000517525.1 Limulus polyphemus
CACTTGAGGACGTTAATCCATGCTTTAAGAGTAATGCCACATTAAGGAGTAAAGTAGACACCTGAGTCTTTTGATCCATGCTTTTAGAGCAGGCCTCAACAAATATTTTCAGATTTAGGAGCCATCTGTGATATAGAAAAGTTAAGGGAGATATTTAGAGTCGATTGTGTGATTATGGTACAAGACATACAGTTTAATAATGGACCCTTTGATTATTAGTGTAAAACTGAATGTGCAATTATTAAAATAGTAGACTAAGTAACTATAACTTAGGTAGATTCTTGCAATGAATTAAATAAGAATAATCGCTGTGATATTGATAGGCTAAGCAGGTTGTATAATCTACTCATCACAACAACACTGTACAATGATAAGTGAAGGCCTTTTGGTGTGCCTAACCTAACTTCACTACTGTTTGTACCAGGAAATGGGGGCTGTATTTATTTACTTTCACAGCAACGAGTGCATGCTAACAGTCACATGCTATCAACAACCACTTGATATTATTGCCAGAACTAACTGCCTTTTATCCTCTCTGAGTATATACATGCACATTGATTGGTTGAATTGAGAGAAAAAAAGAAAAGCAAAATGGCTCAAAATTAGTAACTGTTGTGCTTTATTAGTAACGTGTTGTACAATTGTTGTGCTTTATTGGTAACGTGTTGTGCAACTGTTGTGGTTTATTAGTAAAATGTTGTACAACTGTTGTGCTTTATTAGTAATGTGTTGTACAACTGTTGTGCTTTATCAGTAACATGGTGTGCAACTGTTGTGCTTTATTAGTAATGTATCGTGCAACTGTTGTGCTTTATCAGTAATGTGGTGTGCAACTGTTGTGCTTTATCAGTAACGTGGTGTGCAACTGTTGTGCTTTATCAGTAACGTGGTGTGCAACTGTTGTGCTTTATTAGTAACGTGTTGTACAACTATTATGCTTTATCAGTAACATAGTGTGCAACTTTTGTGCTTTATTAGTAATGTGTCGTGCAACTGTTGTGCTTTATCAGTAACGTGGCGTGTAACTGTTGTGCTTTATCAGTAACATGGTGTGCAACTGTTGTGCTTTATTAGTAACGTGGTGTGCAACTGTTGTGCTTTATTAGTAACGTGGTGTGCAACTGTTGTGCTTTATTAGTAACGTGGTGTGCAACTGTTGTGCTTTATTAGTAACATGGTGTGCAACTGTTGTGCTTCATTCCTGAAAAAATGTGTTGAATCTGCCATTAAAATCCTAAAAAAAAAGTATGTTTTTGAACTCAAAGAACAAGAAAATAGTTCTGGACTTCCAAGAGTCTAGAACTGTTCTAGATTCAAGTTCTATTTAACACATCTCTACAGATGTATAAAATATGAAAAAGTTGCCATGTTTAGTTGCCATGGTGACCCAGGATTTGTTGAGGCCTGTTTGAGTGTAATGCCATACTGAGGAAAGTATGGGTAAGAGTATTTGAATTATTGAGATGAAACTATAATTTCTCACTAATGTTAATTATTGTTTATATGTTAATAATGCAACTTATACTTTGATTTTTGTTTTTTACTATGTTTACATTGTGTAATTAAGTGATTTTGTGATGTAGGAGAATCAAAAGGCTGTGGTTCAGACGAAAAGAAACGACTGCCTGTTCACATGAGACTAGGACTACCAATTAAGCCTTCTTTGCTCACAGGATGTTCCTCGCGATCTGACAATGAACAGTTAAAGTGTTCAGAAAACAAGTCAAAGAAAAAAGATAAAGTGGAACGTACAGAGAGTAGAATGAATTGGCATAGAAAAAATGATAAACAATATTCATTGAATAACCCACAGAAGAGATTACCTGTCCATCAACGTCTCAGCCAGAAGAAACCTTCAGAGACCATTGATAGAAAGAGATCCAGACATTGATGAAAACTGAACAAGATGTCAGGTAAAAATGGTAACATTATTTATAGATTGGAAATATTTTTCACTTTAGGTAGAAAAAAGATATATTTGTACTTTTGTGCAAGTATGTACTCTATTGTGTAATTTTTGTTAATGTATATTTACTTATTATGTATTGTGTAAATAAAATGTGAATATGTATAGTGTTAAAAGTTTTCCAAATGGATTCTAAAGTTGAATCTAATGTTTTTGATGAAAATGATACCTTGTGTTTCATTGTACATAAAACTGAGCTATCTGGTTTTTACAAACGTATAACACAGAAGTGAGGAACTAGTCTTTCAAACTTTGTATTTGATTTTGTTGATAATGTTAAGAATATACCGTTATGGAAACTAAGTAGACATTTTTTATAAATACACACACACACATATATTTACACATCTATAAAGACTATACTACTGCTTGTTTTTTTTCAACTATTATTTAGTTTTGTTGTTTGTAGTTTCTATCAAAGTGTGTACCAAATTGCTTCTTAGTTTATTTCTTAGCCATAATTTGAAGTAGGTGATACAAGCATACAGAAAGTTTATGTAACTGGTTTGAAGTAGGTGATACAAGCATATGGAAAGTTTATGTAACTGGTTTGAAGTAGGTGATACAAGCATACGGAAAGTTTATGTAACTGGTTTGAAGTAGGTGATACAAGCATATGGAAAGTTTATGTAACTGGTTTGAAGTAGGTGATACAAGCATATGGAAAGTTTATGTAACTCGTTTGAAGTAGGTGATACAAGCATATGGAAAGTTTATGTAACTCGTTTGAAGTAGGTGATACAAGCATATGGAAAGTTTATGTATCAGTCTTGGTATATTACACAGGAATTTCTGGCATGAGAACACCATGTATTGTGATGTCTTAATATGTGGCACAAGAAGTTTACCCAAAGTTATATATATGATATATTATGTGTAGTTGAGAAAATATGTGCAATAACATTAGAATATTTATATATGGGGATTGTAGTAAAAAATAATCTTTACAAAGGAGAGAGAACAAAGAAAAGATTACTTTATCTAGTCATTAGTTCATAACAATCCTAATTAACTTCTGTAAAGCATGCTATTTACAAGTGTGTGTGTGATAAATATGACTAAATGACCACCAAGAAACAATAGCATGAAAGTATCACAACAGAAAGATGCTGACTGCACAAATACATAACATTGTAGGTCTCTTCAGTTATATAATTGATTCAGTAAAACCTCGTGATATTTCTTTGTGCTCTAAATATAAACACAAATTTCAGTGAGTAATT
Organism: Limulus polyphemus; assembly: GCF_000517525.1. Classification (NCBI taxonomy): domain Eukaryota; kingdom Metazoa; phylum Arthropoda; class Merostomata; order Xiphosura; family Limulidae; genus Limulus; species Limulus polyphemus. Next base: position 3,190 of record NW_013674793.1, read on the forward strand.
ACAAGAAGTAGACATATTCATCTGTTTGTTTTTATATCCATAAAATTTCAGTCTAAAGGAATGGAATCCATCCCACAGAATATCTCCATTCAATAACTGTTTTAAGTTTTGGTTTTGTGTGATTTTAATTGAAATCATTTAAACCTTTTCGTACTACAGTTTGTAGGACAAATGTTAAACAGCCTTATGAAGATATTTTTCACTCTAGAGATCCTGGATAAAAAGCCACTGGGGCTTATTCAGATGATGGTGTTTTTTATTTGAAGATGTTTATAATGATTTAAATGAAATTTGTATTTGTTGTGATGATTACTTTGTTGGATTTTTTTTATAAAAATTAAAATGAATTTTTTTGTCTGCAAATTAATTTTCACACAGAAAAATTGCAGTGTAGGCTTAGTATGGAGAGGAAGAATGTTATCAGTAACCAAATATTATTCAGTAAGAATAATGCAACTTGTTAATTATATCTTTAATACATCTAATTATACTTTCCTATGCATGTGTTAGAAAAATAATGATTTGTTCGAGTAAACTTGGCTTGTATGTAAATTATTAAAAACTTGATCTCTACATTTTAAAACTAGAAATTTTGTTATGTTTAGAAATTACAGAAGTATTCCTCTGATTTAAGCATGCACTTTAAGAGAGATTATAAATTATTGGGATAAATAACTTTGATCACTGATGCTTTATCTTCCTAGAGTTAGGCTTACCACTGATGAGAATGAATAGCACATAGTTCTACAAGTCTTTGTATGAATCTACATTGATATCAATGAAAAGTTCTTATAATTACATTGTTTAAGAAAACCAACCTTTTACATGATATCTATCTATATATATTAAACAAATTAACAGGCTTTGTACAGGAAGTCTAGTATTACCAAAAACCTGAGAAGTAATTTTATTTAGTTTTTTATATTTATGTTTTGTTTTTCATTTTATATAATGTCAGATATACTAAATTCATCATGCTCTGCACTTGTGGTCAAACTCTACTAGTCAGATAGATAAAAGTAATCAAAGAGTTGGCAGTGGGTGTTGTTGACGTCAATATTAGAGATGGCTAGTGTGTTTCTCACAAACAAGATATCTCAGTAATTGTTTCTACATTGTACTGTAGAATTCCACAAACAATATGTGGTACAATATAGTCAAGAGTTCTTAGAATAGAAGTATACAGTGGTGTTTAATTTAATTCCAGTTTTTTAAATCTTGTAAAAACAACAACAAAATGTAAAAAGAAATTCTGTGTAAACCTATATGCGTGCAGTAAGCACAATCTGTATAATTTCAGACTGGTAAGGCATGTGGGAGACGCTTGTTAAGTCATAAAATAATTGTTGATACTCTGAAGATGATTATTACATGTTAATATGCTTTAATGAACCATCAGCATATTTGTTTCTTGATTGGGTGAATTTCACTAGATTAAGTTTGAATCTTACATCACTGAATGGAACAAACAAATTCCATAATGCAATAGTTTAATGAGGTTGGATTCAAAGTTTAATAATAAAAGACCTTGTCTGTGGCTACAAACCTTTCTTTAATGGGACAAGCTATAATGGAACACACAGCAAAGTTAAAACAAATAAAATCTTCATACACCTACCTGCCAGTTTTAAAATGTTTCTTACTCTTGGCTAATACTTTGAGAGGTTTAACAACACGTTAATACCCAACAAAGACAAAGGTAATTCTGATTTACAACACAAAATGTTAAAGTGCACACACCATTGTTGACCAAGTATAGCAAACAACATTCATAGAGAAGTAACCCTTCGAAACGGGCTTGCTTCCCCCAGGGGAGGGAGGTCAGATACAGGGCCAAAGTGATAGGAGTTCCTAACTGTTAAAGTATACAAGCTTTACTTGAGTAAAAGGATTATTACGACCTTTCAATAATTATATTACCTGGATATGTATTATAAATTAAGGAAGGGTGAGTCACTACATGCACGGTGAAAACAATAACCACCCTATCTCCTTAAACAGTTTCAAACCTAAGGATCGTCTAAAAACAATCTTTTAATCAAAGAATCCTAAAAAATTACCCAGATTCTTTTCAGCTATCTTTATTTCAATGTAACTTTTATTCTGGTTATATGTACATCTGATTGTCATAAATTACAGATCGTAACATATATTTATGTTGTGTAAATTGTTATTCCTGAATTTCATATTTTGATTTGTTTCATTATAACTTGTGATGAAAAAAAGAGTTTATTGCTATAGCCATGATGTTTTTGTTTCTTGTTCAATATGCCACTGCAGAGGTTATAGTTTAAACTTTGCTGTTATTGGTAGTTAAAAATACATATATGTTTGATCCTTTAGTTTCAAGCAATACTGCTTATTTATTCCTTTGGCAGTGGAAAGTTTAATTTTTTATGTACTTACATGTTCAGGCTCACTATGAAGTAATTTGTAATTGTAAGAGCCTAGAAAAGGATGTCCAATCTAACTGCACAAATCACAGAAGCTCCACCAGGAGTTAATGTCATTTTAAATTAAACTGCAAGTTTCATAGTTCATCAACTTGAGGAAACGTCCCATTTTTTTTGTTCACATGGAATACGTTCCAACATGATTACAGGTTTCATAGTTCATCAACTGGATGAAACCTCCCGTACTTTTTGTTCACATGGAATATGTTCCAACAAGACTGATTAGAAAGCAACATACAGTTTTTAATGATAGTTTCCACTACGTATACTTGTTTAATTGTGTCAGGTTATACTGAGTCGTGATTGTCATCATAATAAAATTCAATAAATACTCTAAAACAATATTCATTTTGTGCAGGTAAAGAATCAAATATAGAACTGTGTAGTGATCAAAAGATGCTTGAATAAGAAATAGTTTTCATGGGAGATGAGACCACAAATGTTTGACTATGTTCAAGAAAAAATATAATTAAGATGGTGCATTGTGGGAGTAAATAATGCTCTAACAATTGTACCTCTTTGTTTATTTTAATAGAAATATAAATGATTAATAATTGATTATATGTTTACTTACTATACTTATGCTAGACTCTGGTGATATTCATGATTTTTGTCCAGTGTATTTTATCACTAGATGTGTGTTAGTATTTTGGGCTGAAAAATCGATTGGTGCTACCAGTTATTCATTTCATCTCAATACTGCCCTCTGGAGGTTAAAAATCTTTAAATCGTGTATATATTTCTGTTACAACATTGATAAATGCACAATGAAATAAGTATCAACATTATAGCTGAGGTTATTAGTAATAAGTCTGTTAGTGACCTTAAATTTATGATTTCAGCTGATGTGATGATTCTACTACCTTCTAAAACAACCATACATTTGTTGATCTCATTATTAGAATATGATAAACTACACTGGTGTCATAAGATTTTTAATTTGAGCTTCCCTATCATTTTACCATCCTCAGAGGTTGTAACAACCTAAAAAGATTGTCCCATCTTCTTCCATATTCTTCAGTCTGATAGTGTATGCATGTAAATATTTTTGTAGATTAGAATTATTCTGGGAACAAGTTCAAGACAGACATTATTATTCCATCATTCCCAGTGTAGGATCTAAACTGTTGGCTCTAGTTGTAGGATCAAAACTGTTGGTTCTAGTTGTAGGATCTAAACTGTTGGCTCTTGTTGTAAGATCAAAACTGTTGGTTCTAGTTGTAGGATCTAAACTGTTGGTTCTTGTTGTAGGATCAAAACTTTTGGTTCTAGTTGTAGGATCTAAACTGTTGGCTCTTGTTGTAAGATCAAAACTGTTGGTTCTAGTTGTAGGATCTAAACTGTTGGCTCTTGTTGTAAGATCAAAACTGTTGGTTCTAGTTGTAGGATCTAAACTGTTGGCTCTTGTTGTAAGATCAAAACTGTTGGTTCTAGTTGTAGGATCTAAACTGTTGGCTCTTGTTGTAGGATCAAAACTGTTGGTTCTAGTTGTAGGATCTAAACTGTTGGCTCTAGTTGTAGAATCTAAACTGTTGGTTCTAGTTGTAGGATCTAAACTGTTGGCTTTAGTTGTAGGATCAAACTGTTGACTAGTTGTGGGATCTAAACTGTTGACTCTAGTTGTGGGATCTAAACTGTTGACTCTAGTTGTAGGATCAAAACTGTTGGCTCTAGTTGTAGGATCTAAACTGTTGGTTCTAGTTGTGGGATCAGAACTGTTGGCTCTAGTTGTAGGATCGAAACTGTTGGCTCTAGTTGTAGGATCTACACTGTTGACTCTAGTTGTAGGATCTAAACTGTTGGTTCTAGTTGTAGGATCTAAACTATTGGCTCTTGTTGTAGGATCAAACTGTTGGTTCTAGTTGTAGGATCTAAACTGTTGGCTCTAGTTGTAGGATCTAAACTGTTGGCTCTAGTTGTGGGATCAGAACTGTTGGCTCTAGTTGTAGGATCGAAACTGTTGGCTCTAGTTGTGGATCTAAACTGTTGGCTCTAGTTGTAGGATCAAAACTGTTGGCTCTAGTTGTAGGATCGAAACTGTTGGCTCTAGTTGTGGGATCTAAACTGTTGGCTCTAGTTGTAGGATCAAAACTGTTGGCTCTAGTTGTGGGATCGAAACTGTTGGCTCTAGTTGTAGGATCTAAACTGTTGGCTCTTGTTGTAGGATCAAAACTGTTGGCTCTAGTTGTAGGATCGAAACTGTTGGCTCTTGTTGTAGGATCTAAACTGTTGTCCTCTGGTACTCTATAAATATCTTACTTTCCTGATTTTCCTGTTTCCATCTCTTCTTTTGTCATTCTTTTTCACCCTCGCCGTGTCCATACTGGGATCATGACACATCTTCTGTTTTCCTTGGACATTATCCTCAAGAAAGCGATAATCCTCTGCAAACATTTTGATATTGTGAAGTTTTTGAAGCTTTACTGCACCTTTCTCATCCAAAACACAGTTTATTGAAGTTTCAATGATTCTGATCGTTCTTATAGGCTTTTCTCCTTCGTCACTTGTTATCAGCCATAGATTTTTAGTGTATACATTCAGTTGAATGTATCTATCATTCAACTCTGTATCAGTTTTGTATATGATGTTTTTTTGGGGGAAAACCCCTAATTGCTCATCATCACCATGTTAATAGATGTTAACTGTCCCATAACTATGACAATGAATGATTCTTCTTAACACGTAAGACTTTCTTTTCAACTAGTTTGTTTTAACAGAATATTTTGTCATTCAGGTCCCAAAGTGGTTCCTCTTAACTTTAACAAGTGGATCTCATTGACTACATGAGTATTAAACAACTAAATGGGTGACTGTATAAACCATTTTCATATAGCCTGTATTTTTTCCCTTTACACCATGATTAAAGAGTTACATATGTTTACACAGAACTACAGACTAACATACATCTGAAATAGTTAAGGAAATCAGATACCTATATCTTTCTCTTTATTTGTTTGGTAATTGGCCTTATATTTAAATATGGTTTCAGAAAGATGTAGATTATACAACTTACTGTGGTATCCTGTGTTTTACAGATCTTGTTAGTGAGTGTAATATATTTTTCTATGGTCAGAGAAGTTTTTAAAACTTTGGATTTATAGAGGAACATATTATTGACCTTACTGTGATGGATGAGTAAAATACATGTTTGTGTTCATTTCCATATTTTGTGGTTTTACAGAGGTACAAGTTATTCTAATGTAGTGGATGAGTAAAAAACATTTTACTGCAATCAGTGAATTTTTAATGTGTGGTTTTACAGAAGTACAAATTATTCTAATATAGTGGATGAGTAAAAAACATTTTACTGCAATCAGTGAATTTTTAATGTGTGGTTTTTACAGAAGTATAAGTTATTCTAATATAGTGGATGAGTAAAAAACATTTTACTGCAATCAGTGAATTTTTAATGTGTGGTTTACAGAAGTACAAATTATTCTAATATAGTGGATGAGTAAAAAACATTTTACTGCAATCAGTGAAATTTTTAATGTGTGGTTTACAGAAGTACAAATTATTCTAATGTAGTGGATGAGTAAAAAAACATTTTACTACAATCAGTGAAATTTTTAATGTGTGGTTTACAGAAGTACAAATTATTCTAATGTAGTGGATGAGTAAAAAACATTTTACTGTACTCAATGATTTTCTATGTTTTGATGTTTTTATTATGCTGTGGTCAGGGCAATTTTTTAAGTTTGGTGTTTTAAAGTTACAAATTATACACACTATAGAAAATGAATTTACTTATTTTTGTAACATTTACATAGTAAAATACATTTTGCTGTGAGAAATATATATTTTTATAGTTTTACAATGTAAAATACTTTTTGCTGTGGTCAAACTTCCATGTTTGTTTGGCTGTGACTAGTTCTTTTGTACAATTTTATTGGACAAATGTGAATGTACAAAGTTACACTGTATATTTTATATGAGTGTTCCTTGGGGTGACATATATGATTAGAATTTTGAATTTCAAAACGTATGTTGTGCTAATAGTCCAGCATTCCTAACAAGGAATAGATCTCATTTCCCTGCACTATGTTGTTATAACTTATTGCTTCCACACCATTATATAAAGTTGTATGTATCTTATTGTGAGTAGCTGATGGTTTCAAAGTGTTAGTACCAGGATGTTAGAAGTGTCAGAACATGTGGTTGATAATTTATAGGTAGTGGTTGGATGATGTTATTAATTAGTAAAGCAGTATTATCTGAACTGAGTAATATTTTAAATCTTTTTATAAATTGGATTTATATGTATATACATATTTAGTTTTGAATATGAAATTAATTTTTTGTGTGTACATTTTTGTTATTACATTTACTGGTTTGTGATAAAAAAAATAAAATAAAAGTTGGAAAATTATCCAAAGGAAGACGGTGTCGAGAGAAAGCAGCGGTGGACAGTTCAGAAAGAAGAGAGACATGAGCTTGGTATATTCTGTGAAGATGTACGAAGAAGGCTTAGTTTAGTTAAATAAATAATGTTTAACTACATGTATTCTATTAATTCTTGTACAGTTTCTTTGTTATTGTAACAAGTTTTATCATTTTCATAAATCTTTGACAAGATATTTCTTTATATTAATGGATAATGAATTAAGTAAAGCTCACAATATAAGCATATAGTGTTTTGTAATACTTTATACAAAACGTATTTCCTGTTTACTATATAAATTCTAAAAGAACTGGTACAGTCTGTCTGTTTAATATCTAACAGACAACTGCCATGTAAAGAGTAAGGGAATAATACAACAAACTATAAAATAATTATTATCTAACAGACAACTGCCATGTAAGAGGGAGGGAATAATACAACAAACTATAAAATAATTATTATCTAACAGACAACTGCCATGTAAGAGGGAGGGAATAATACAACAAACTATAAAATAATTATTATCTAACAGACAACTATCATGCAAGAGTAAGGGAATAATACAACAAACTATAAAATAATTATTATCTAACAGACAACTACCATGTAAAGAGTAAGGGAATAATACAACAAACTATAAAATAATTATTATCTAACAGACAACTATCATGCAAGAGTAAGGGAATAATACAACAAACTATAAAATAATTATTACTTGTTCTACTCAAGAAGGTAGGCTTCTATTACCACAATTGAAAAGAAAAGATCACAGAATACTACAAAGAATATTTTGTTACTTACACTCATTATGAAATATCACCCTAAGGAAGGTATGTGCCAGAAAAAAACACGTGTTTTTGTTGTTGTTTTTTATTCTACGCCAAGAAATTTTCCTTTTTTTTTCCATTAAATAATATTGTTAAATTGAAAAACAATCATGGTTTTAAAATGATAATTTTTAACAGTTCTGTGTTATTCTCTACAGGGACATATTTGTATATTAAACGAAACAGTAGATAGTTCTCTAAATATTAATAGTTGTTTCATAACTTGTTTATCATCATATTTCTCCTGTAGATATTGTTAATGCTGGGAAGCTTTCTTTGTCTTACTTCAAGAAAACATTTAATAAATTGTGCTGATAGTTACCATCTTGGGTTTTGTCACATTGTGTTCTGGTTTTACAGCTTAAGTTATTACAGGATTGTAATAGTCGGGAGATAATTTAAAGAATCCTGAAAAATGTTAGCTAAATCGCTAATAAATTACTGGAAAAAAATATATAATGGATTTAATACAGAAACTATGTTCTCTTTGTTACTTTGTTATTTAATTTAGAAATAATATTTGTCACTTGTATGAGATTAAAACTAAAATTAGGTCATCTCAACAAATATGGACAAACTAAAGAGAGCGACAGACTGTGACAGTGAATAATTTTAAATTGATTCCTGTAGATCATTTGAAGAGACCGTGAATTATATGCGTGTTGGTTAAACGAATTACCCAACTTTATATTTGAAAATCATTGTCATATATGTCATCGTGATTTAAGCAAATTACAGTTTGTATGCACATTTGTGTAATGTAGAAGTTAAATAAATCGTTCAATCTTCCATTTCTTTTCTCCTTTTCTTGATTGTGAAGTTTATTTACGGGTAGCAACAGTTGACCCATCGTGACCTTTCTGGTAACTTCCGTATCCTGTCTACAGGCTGTTGCTACCCGTGAAGAAACTTCGTCACAAACACGTACCCCAATCGATCGTTGTCTTAGTTTATAACCTATAGGAACACGTAATTACCAACTGAACATTTCACACTGTGCATTGCGCATGCGTGAAGTAACGCGTTTTCCGTGTCTTTCTTATTGTAGGTCAGGGTTCATAAACCGCTACATCCAGCCCGCAAGGAAAAGCCGAGTGACCTTCTAATAGTTAATAAAAAAATATTAAAAATGGGGGGAGGGTAACATTACAAATCATTTTGTGATTAGGACGTGTAAAATCTTTAAATAATTATTGTATCTATAGGCATGACCAATACAACAAGTACTGACGGTTCGAAATGTACTGTGGGTATTTAAAAATAATGATCCTCCATTAAACGTTATACTGTTTTCTTAGTAGACAACTAACTATTCAGACAGTGATATTTGCTCCATATACTGACATTATATAATATTTAATACGTTAGTTTAAAATGTACAGGTTAAAATGTTGGTGGATCCACTTACTCCCAATCTTCTTACAATCTAGCTTCCGCTTAAAGAATACTTGAAAAACACTGCTGTAGAAATAAAGTGGGTGTTGGGTACACAATGATGTTTTACTAGAGGGCAGAATGAACACTATTAAACATCCACCACTATTTAATCATGGCATCTTACTAAACTTTGTAGTTAGCTGTAAAACATCTTCAGACGGTTTGTCCACCAACTAAAATCTTATAACACCATAAAGTATTTAATCAGATGGCGGAGAGCCCGGCATGGCCAGGTGGTTAGGGTGCTCGACTCGAAATCTGCAGGTCGCGGATTCGAATCCCCGTCACACCAAACATGCTCGCCCTTTCAGCCGTGGGGGCGTTATAACGTGACGGTCAATCTCACTATTCGTTGGTAAAAGAGTAGCCCAAGAGTTGGCGGTGGGTGGTGATGACTAGCTGCCTTCCCTCTAGTCTTACACTGCTAAATTAGGGACGGCTAGCGCAGATAGCCCTCGTGTAGCTTTGCGCGAAATTCAAAACAAACAGATGGCGGATTCTTTAGTCAATATGTACGAATTTATTGTAAACATTTGAGTTATCTTAGCACCCATATAACTATGACGTGGTGGGTGTCCTGCTTTGCTAGTTAGGGAGTTTAATCTTTGCAAACCATATTTGGTGAACGTGTAATTTCTGATTTATTGTTCAAACGATTTGAGCATCCATAAACTCAAGTTAAACTCCATGTTTTCCTTTTACCATGGTATAGCTTAGAACATTCTCATTCAGACAAGGCATCAAAAATACTTAAGCTCTAATTTGATGTTAATCTAAAATGTAAACGTGTGTGTTGGGAGAAGGTTTTTCTCAGCTAGAATGAGATTAAATACAAAAAAAAAAGATTCTTGAAAATTATAAATTGTACATTTAATTATTCTTTGTGATAATTTTGTCGCTTCTTGGAAAACATTAACGAATGATAAAAAGGTTAAATGCAAGTCGACAAATACCAAATCCACCTTGATGTTGGGTTGTTTGAAACGGAATAACGAGAAGATGGAACTATCAGCCTCATTTGTGGATGACTCCAGTATTTCTGTAGTGTTAGTTGATTGCTGTCGATATGGACGAAAGGGTTTTTCGGTGTTTTTTAAAGTTATTTTCTACATTCGATAACCAATGAATACTGAACGTGGGTTGTGTTAGGCCAACTAATATATACAATGACATTTCATTACTTAACCTAACATTAAGCATATAGGTACTGGACAAGAAGAATGATTAATACAACCTGCAAAAGTTTTTATTGTAAAAAGATATTACGTAGTACAATAAATACCAAACAATAAACTCGTCGCTGATCATAAAATAGAAAACAAAGTAAGGCACTGATGCTGTTGAATATACAATACTGTTCAGTTTAAAAGTTATTTAGTTTCGTAACGAGTTAAAAGTTAATTATTTTAGAAGCGAAAGTTATGACAAATTTTGTTACGTAACTGTACAAGTCGTACTTAGTGTATGCAGTTTAATTGTTGTACTTGGCTTTTTTAATATATTTGACGTCATCTTACTCGACGTTTTTCTTGTTATATGAATGTTGTTTTCACTAGAGGGCTAGATATTTCTATTATTGCCTGTTATAAATACTGCAGATGCAGAGTACAAAAAAAGAAGTTAAAAAGTAAGTTAGTGAAAATGATTGTCAGTTTAATAGTAATGGGCAATATCTAAAGCGAGTTTCACAGTGTTATTGTAACAATAGAGATATAGAAGAATAATCTGTCTTGTCTAAAGTAATTGAACCTGCTTGTGTGGACTTTTACGAAAAGGAGACAGTTATCTAAAGCTTTAGATATAACTGTGATAACCACTAGTGTAACGAATACGTGCGTTCGACTTGTTTTGAATATATTATTTTAAAACAAGTGGATTATGTGCTGTACGTTTATTGTTGAAATTTATCGCCAACATGTCACAGACACCTACTGTAAAGAATTCGGCCCATATAAAATTGACATACGCCAAACTAGTGGCGAGCAGGGACAAAAGCAAGTCATGTTTTTAGTTGGTCTTAAATAAATCAGCCCACCTGAGGTTCAAATAAAACATGACAAACAGTTGATCACTGATCTATCACCAATTTCTTTGTTATCGTAAATGAAAAGTATGTTAGTTACTAGGCTGATGTACA
>NW_013674793.1:14774-20849 GCF_000517525.1 Limulus polyphemus
AATGGGCCGCACACTAGTAATAATGTGCTACAACGAGCCTAGAACTCAAGGTTCTCTCGCATTGTCTGATTTTGTTAGAGGAAGGATAGTTGGTCAAGCAGATGGTGGAATAATTCAGCGGTAAATTTCGCAGTATTTTGGAATCCCGCTTTCGACAGTCAACAGAATCATCGTGCAGTTCAGGAAACACGGCAAGGAAACAACTGAGCAGCATCCGGGTCGTCCTGGTCCATCGGAGAGGACAAAAAGGGCTGTCAAGAAGAGCATTGAAATGGATCCTAGATTAGCGAATGCAGAAGTGGCCAAAGTTGGTGGGATGAGCCCAAAATCTGTTCAATGGATTCTCCACAGATTGGATTATCGTTGCAGAGCAGCTAGATGGAAGACCTGCCAACATAGTCAGACGAAAGAAGTGGGCAAATGATATGATGACCAAGACTCTGGACTTTTGGAAGACTGTATTGTTCTCAGACGAATCAAGATTTGCTCAATTTTTGGACAGTGGAAGGATATGGGTCTGGAGAATGCCTCACCAAGAGTTTTGGCTCAACAGATTGCAGCCAACTGTGAAGCAAGGTAGTTTCAGCATGATGGTTTGGGGAGCTGTTTGGGTTGGTGAGAGATCGAGCTTAGTGGAGTGCGTTGGCAACATAAATTTTGCGAAATACGTCGAAATATTGGGGGAAAGACTGTTGCCACTTTATTCCTCGGGTTTCATGGACAAGAACACAACGTTGTTCCAGGAAGATGGAGCACCATGTCACACTATTAGAAACACTCAAAAGTGGCAGGAAGAAAATGGTATCCGAAGTTGCCCAGGCCGAGCCAATCTCCTGACATGAACCCCATCGAAAACCTCCGGGCCATACTCGACCAGCAATCAAGAAACAACCAAAAAACAACTTCGAAGAGCGATCTACTCCAAGTTTTGAAGCAAGAGTGGGCGAAAATCCCACAATCTAAAATTGACGAGATGATTCTCACGATGCCCCAAAAGATCAACGAACTCCACGAAGCGAAAGGAAGATATACTAGATATTAATTAAATTATGAATATATCAATTCATGTGAATATGACTGAAAAATTTCATTTTATCTGAAAAGGTTGTGTCTATTTACTTGTGACCACGCTGTGTATAGCACACCTATTTTTCTAGCCAGAAGTGGCCTTTGGGATGGGCAGCCTATGACATTACAGTTTTACAGGGGCTCCGAATACAGTAGAACCGATATAACGCCGTCAATGTTTGGCTCCCAATTTTCTATCGCTAAATTCGCGAGTTTTGACTATTTTTAATTAGGATTTTGTAAAGTGATGCAAGGATTTTTCCGAATTTTCTTTAAAAGAATTGTTCTTGTCGCGTTTGTTTTTGTGGGAAATGTTTTTTAGTCACGTGATCAAAGCGTGTTGCTTCCCAGAGGACAGTCCAGTTTATAACAGTTGAACAGAAAAGCGATTCTAACACAACCATTTTGTCTTCTGGTATTTTAAGGTGTTTTCTCTTAAATATGTGCGTAACCTTTGGTTTTAACGACTTAATTAATTTTTAAGGAACAACTAGACTTAGTTCGTATTCAGAAGTCGGCCGGAATGAGACAGTCAACATTAGACATTTTTTTGAAAATATAAAGAATGTATTTTTGAGGCACTTTAAACGTTATTACACTTTTTTAATGTAACTTTGTGTTTTTTATCGGCTGTAAGTTTTCTGTGTTTGATTTCTGTTCTTTAAACCGAGGCCTATAAATTGTAAGCAATGTTTAACATTTTATTTTCACGTACCAAGTGTTCGTCCATGTCAGAGATTATGAAAGAACTAAAAGAAGGTAAAAAACAGAGACAGAAAATTACAACACTCAGACAGAAAGTTGAAAAATGAAGAATATATATTTAGAAAATTTACAGAAGAAGAAGAATTTAAGAAAGGATATAGAATAAAGAGACGTATTATTTAAAGAAGAATTCATAACAAACATAAATGTGACTGAAGACAAAATCACGAAGCTATTGGGTATGTACAGATTGATTATAAACAAGGCTGTAATAATAGATTCATTAGGTGGGAAACGTAGTCGAATTAGGAACAGGAAAACCAAGGACAACACATAACAATATATTTATTTGAATGTTGTAGAATTTACACATTTTACCATAAGCAAACTAGAAAATGCTGTGAAATAATAGAGAGTAAAAAACAACATCAATATAAGCTGAAAAAATTAGACGATTGAGAAACTTTATTTTTTTTTTCCTCAATCATCTGATTTTTTCCAGCCTATGTTATCGTTTGTTTTTGCTCACTATTACTTCACAGTACATATTAGATGTGTATGTGTACCACATATATGTTTGTATGCTTCAATGATACATTGAAAAAGTCCAAAAAGACATGAGTGAAGTACAGAAAAGCTGTAATGACAAAGTAAATAAAATTTATGTCAGAATAAGACATTTGGGAATGAAATGGTAAATCAAAGCAGCCTCACCTCTTTATGTACCTACTCAAGAATTCCAACCAAAAATATCATTTATCATAAAGTATGAAAAAGGAGAAGCTATTTGGTTTACATCTGTTACCACTATCTGTGACTACAGGAACTTATTGGACTACTTCAGTTACCTCACCAAATCTAGTTTGATAAATTATCTGGCTTCTTCAACAACAATGCCCAATCAAGAAACCAATGAACTATGATAGAAAGGAACAATTGATGATATATCAGGCTCAGTTCAAAATAATTTCCAGGATGAACAAGTGAAATAGTGAATAATAAATTATTCATTTTGCTGCCCATTTAAGAGAATCAGCTTTAATGATAATAAAAAACCTTCAAGTTGAGAGCCATAAAAACTATCAAGCATTGGTAGCTGCCTTATCCAACAGGTTTAGAATAACTCAGCAGAAGGAAATATCCACAGCAAATTTCAAGAACAGGTTACAGAGGAAAGAAGAGAACTTAGCTAAACGTCTGGAAGATTTGAAAGGTTTGCCCAATTACCTTACCCAGGTGCTCCACGTGAAATGATAGATTCATTGACACGTGACTTTTTATAGATACGATAACAGAGGAGAATATGAGAATTAGGTTGTAACAAAACAACATTAGGTTGTACATCCTTCAAGGAAGCCCTACAGTTGGTGGTGGAACTACATTAGTTAAAGTCTCTAGGTTGTAACAAAACAACATTAGGTTGTACATCCTTCAAGGAAGCCCTACAGTTGGTGGTGGAACTACATTAATTAAAGTCTCTAGGTTACAACATTAGGTTGTACATCCTTCAAGGAAGCCCTACAGTTGGTGGTGGAACTACCGTCTTACCTCAGGTATGTCCCTCATACACCGAGTTGAGTTAAAGTGCTAACCCATTAGCTTCTGCTAGTAGGGCACTCTTCGAGAGCTCAGACTACCAAATACACAAACAAAGAAAACTTTACTCAACATATAGACCACCAAAGCTAGTTAAAATAAACAAAACGAAATTATTGATAAAAAATATACTGACCAATTAAGCTGGATACAAAACCAAAATCCATAAAGCTTGGTAAAGATTTACAAAATTAAGCCCTGATGATTAGGACACTCGACTCGCAATCTGTGGGTCACGGGTTTGAATTCCGTCAACGAACATGACCGCCCTTTCATCTGTGGGGCGTTATAATGTGACAGTGAGTCTAAATATTCGTTGGTAAAAGAGTAGCCCAAGAGTTGGCGGTGGGTGGTGTTGACTAGCTTCTTTCCTTCTTGTATGTCACTTTAAAATTATGGACGGCTAACACAGATAATCGTCGAGTAACTTGTCGCGACTTCCAGAAACAAAATAAAATAAATAAATACAAAAATCAAACTGAGATTGAAATGAGCTAAACTGGGGTGAAATAAACCATTTAGAAAATGAAGTGTTTTGCTTGTTTCTTGTTAAGTGCAAAGCTGCACAATGAGCTATTTGTGCTCTTGGGTATCGAAATCCTGAGCTACACGAGGAACATGCTATAATCCGTCATATTTACCATGAGCTACACGAGGAACATGCTATAATCTCTCATACTTACCCTGAGCTACACGAGGAACATGCTCTAATTCCCCATACTTACCATGAGCTACACGAGGAACACGTTATAATCCCTCATACTTACCCTGAGCTACACGAGAAACACGTTATAATCCCTCATACTTCAAACTGAAAATAATGCAGAATTAAATACAACAAACTGAACGAAATCATAGCTGAATGAGGCTTAAACTAAAAGAACAAAAATGCAAAGACACTTGTAATATGCAGCCTCTCTCCGTGATGCCTAACAATGCCTACATAGGCTTTTAAAATATGGCGCGTAAATATACCATGCATTTTACCTTCCTATTTTGACAAAGTATTATTTGGAATTCATTCTGTATTTGTGTAGGTTTCACATAGTACATGGTCGAGAAAGTCGTAAGTTAAATTCGTTCCAGATGTCCTCTTTATCATGGAGAGATAAGACTTGTTCTTCTCATGGGCCATATGGCTGTAATGCTACCTGAATACTCTATAACTCATCTCCTGCATTCTAGACCGTATAATAAGATGGAAACAAAGTCTATACATGAAAACACTTCTTAGATAGTCCGCATTTACAAGATAGTATACAGGCACGCTAAGCATTTTCTATCTGCTATATCTAATAATGTGAACACTTAGAATTCATCAAAATGTTTTCGAAATTTTTGTGCATATGTAGATTTAAAAGTAGAATATTCTATGTAATTCTATATCATCTTAACCTCTATCCCGAGGTCAAACCTTTAGCTTGGTAAATAAAATTCAAGTTCTTTGTTTAAACAAGTAAAATTATTTAATAAGTTTAATAATCCAATAAAGGCACTTTCTATGTTATTTTGAATGTTTTTCATTGCAGTATGACGAAACAACTCAAACACAATAAAGAAACAAATGGATCTCTTTATAAGCTACTGGTCTCCAACCCATAACGAAGTTTGACGCTGATATTACAAGTTATTGTTCTTCCCTTATGTAGATGGAAAATCTGTTACCAACTGTATGGTGGAAACATTACAGGATGATAGTTTTCACTGTGGTTTACATCGTATCCAGTCTCTTTCTTTCTCATACTTCGGTCAAAATCAAGAAAAGTCAGTTGAACACTCAATACATTTTCTGCAGGAGCCACTCGTTATTTGGAGGGTTCAGCTGAATCTATTGAGTAAATATCCTATATGGAAGGCTAATGTATATCATTGGCCTCATTATGCTTATATAGGTTTCTCGACCCTTAACCCCATATTTCAACTCCTCTTCAACTTTTATTGTGTATATATTGTTGCGTCAGCGAAGTCACATGACTAGTGTCACGCCACGTTTCTAGAACTATCCTGTACCTTGGCGAATGCTCTAGCAGTTACTAGATATAGGGTAGTCTGGTGAATAAAAGAGGGTGACAACGTGACGGGAATGTGTGTGTAGACAGTGAGTAATTGATCTGCAGTCAGAGAGTATTATTGAGCACGTTCGTTGTTATAGCGTTTGTTTTAGCACGATTGTTGAAATTAAGTATATCGTAAAGTTATATTCGGAAAGAATAAACTAGTTTTATTAAGTAAGGACTTGTGTCGCTAAAGTTTCGTCGGAACGAAGTTACGGAAAGTTAATTAACAAACGGAGACGTAACAATATTTTGATATGTAATGAAATAATGCATGGAAAATATATTTTTATGTTAAAAACTAGTTCGGACACACAAATCTGTGGATTTGAAATTATGGTAGATGACGTGATTCCATTTTTATTTATTTATTATTATTCAGTAAGATATTTCTTTTTTTTCAGACACAATCTTGTAAAAAGTTAAAATATTCAAATATAATAATAATATACATGAAATTCTCTTGTAGTTAGGGTTTTATTTTTTCTAAGTATTTCTAAGAGATACAAGTTGAATAATAACTCTAATACCAATTTTTTGTCACTTATTTTCCCGTTTTTTCTTTGTTACTTTATTTATTTCCATTTTAATTTGATATATTTTATCATATTGTTAAGACAGCGGAGGTCACGTGACCCTAGTAACACGTCAT
>NW_013674793.1:21221-23760 GCF_000517525.1 Limulus polyphemus
TATATAAACCGGTAAGAACTGACGGCAACAAGGTAATGTGTAATTGAACTGCGAGAAGCATTGCTGAGTCGAGCACGTGAGACGTTCGTTGTGAATTATAGCGTTTGTCATAGCGCGACTGTGGAAATTAAGTGTATTGCAAAGTTGTATTCAGAAAGAATAAACCCGTTTTATTTAAGAAAGAACTTGTATCGCTAAAGTTTCTTCGGAAAGAATTTATAGTGAAAATTAACGAACGACCAGAGAGTAACAAATTGGTGGAAGAGAGTGGGACGGAGAAGAAAAAAATGTAAACTCGAAGCGGCAAATCAAATTACAGCTTAGTAGATTTGATGGCAGCAATACAAGAACAACAAAAGAAACAAGAAGAACGAAAAAATAAACAAGAAAAGAAAAAAGAAGAATAGAAAAGAAACAAGAAGAGAGATTACAGCAGTTGTTGGAGGAAAAAGAAAAGAAACAAAAAGAACGAGAAAAGAAACAAGAAGAGAGACAACAGCAGTTGCAAGAAAACCTGCAACAGTGGCAGCTGGAACAGCAAAATAAACAAGAGAGATTACAGCAGTTGTTGGAGGAACAAGAAAAGAAACAAGAAGAACGAGAAAAGAAACAAGAAGAGAGATTACAGCAGTGGCAACTGGAACAAGAAAGGCAACAGGAAGAAAGTCAGCAGCAACTACAGGAAAGTCAACAACAGTGGCAAGGAGTACAAATGGAAAACATTAGTAAAGTTAAAAGCGAATTAGATACATTAAAGGATGATTTACTGTCTTTTACACAAGGAGGATACATTAACCATCGACTTAATCAGCCCCAGACAATGGCAAGCCTCTTCCAGACCCCGCAGCTAAACCCTAATGTAGACATCTTCAGTCCTGTAAGAAGTCACATCCCAGATATGAATGTCAGTAATAGGAGTGATCCAGTGCGAAGGAAGCCATAGGAATTCGATGGGAAGGCACCGTGGGAAGCATATAGAGCACAGTTTGAGTTACTGGCAGAGGTGAACGGATGGATAGAGGAGCAGAAAGCAGTGTATCTGGCAACGAGCTTGAAGGGACAACCACTGGAAATACTTGGACAGTTGACAGCAGCCAACAGACACAACTATAGAGCACTGGTAGCGGCTCCAGAACTCAGGTACGGAACCCAAAATCAGTCTGAAGTCTACAGGGCTAGGTTTAGGACAAGAGTCCGTGCTAAAGGGGAGAGCCTGCAAGAGCTGACACAAGACTTGGAAAGTATGGCACACAAGGCCTACCCAACTGCACCACCCGATCTCCTCAAGTTGTTGCTGAGAGATCAGTTTGTAGTTGCCTTGGACAGTCCACAATTAAAGATACAAGTGAAGCAAGCACACCCCTCTACCATGCAGGATGCAATGGCCAGAGCTCTCGAATTTGAATCCTACGTTAAGTCCAGCATAGAGGTACCAAGGTTGGTACAGTCATCTGGATTCAAGGCCAGAAAAAGTCAGCTTTCAGAGAAGTTTGAGGGAATTTACTGGCACTGTAACAAACCTGGGCACAAGGGGAGATGATATAGCAGGAAAGGCTGGTATCCAGAAAGGTTGTTGGAACTGTGGAGAGCAAGGACATATGAGGAGCCAGTGTAAGAAGAATACCACCAATAAGTCAGCTTCGGGAAACCAACCTTGCATAATGTCCTGTCACACCACAGAGCTTCTGTACAGCTTCTGGTACTCCTTTGTGATCCAGCACCTTGATACTCACAAGGGTTTACTGAGATGCAGAATCTATGAAAAAGTTGCACCTGTGGCCATCCAGCTTCACTGTCACGTAGACACTATGTGTGCTTGCCATTTTACACTTCGCTGTTGGGACTTTCACGATAGGGGTTGGTGGGCATCCCTTAGCACCAACCACTACTTTAAGTGCTGTGACATGGAAATCAACAGATGCAGCAACACTTACTGAACTTTGGCCTTTATTTTTTCCAAACGTCATTTTATCGAAGATAACTACACACTTCCTCGGTAGTAAATAGTCCAATCATAATATGCATTGGTCTTCAATGTCAGCCAAGTATACTTTCTGTCGGTTCTTCATGCCCATGAGCTCAATAGTTACCCACACTGGTCCCTACTTGTAGTTGACCTTCTCTGACATAGGGGGTAAATAATTTGCGAAAGGATAAACGAACATCCCCAAGGAAGCCCATTGCTTGTGGAAGCAGTGGAAAACCCATCCAGACCACCGAATTTGAGGATTGGAAAGTCAATTGTGGCAGGTCATCAAGTAGTACCTATAACAGTGGCCAATTTCTCTAAATGTGAGCAGACACTTAAGGAAGGGACATTGTTGGGCGCGTGTCAGGAGGTAAAGCCAGTCAATGTTAAAGCAAGAAATACAACTATAAAGAAAGGACATACAATCCCAGAACTTTTAACTTACCTCTATAAGAAGAGCATGGCCCATTTGTCATCATCAATCAGGCTCTTCAGGTTAGAGAACTTTTGGCGAATTATGCAGACGTCTTTTCGAAAGGAGATCATGACCTCTGCTGCACAGACCTTGTG
>NW_013674794.1:0-3575 GCF_000517525.1 Limulus polyphemus
CCAGTCGCTCAACAGTAAGTTTGAAGACTTGTAATGCTAAAGACCAGGTTTTGGTACCTGCAGCACAGATAGCTCATTGTGTAACTTTTTGCTTAACAACGAACAAGCAAAACATAATAATCACATAACCTACTTAAGTGATAAGAGGAGAATAAGAGACCACATGGCTGAAAATATTGTTAATAGTGACAGTACCCAGCTGATGTCTCCGTGAATTCTGTTTGCTATAGATTTTATTCTTATTTGCCGGTATTGTGTATTTCTAGTCAGTTTATTTATAGAACTAGTTTCACTAAATATTAATAAGAATGAAAGTAAAGAAGAGTATGCAGTGTAAACCACACTATATCTGCTATATTCAGTGAAACTTATAAGTTACTTTTTAGCTCTGATTCATAAAATTAACTTACTTTTCATCAGAAGATATTGGTAATAATCAACCATATTTCCTGTGAAATGAAACTTGGTTAGAATATAATGTGTAAACAAATAATTATACACATGCTCTTCTCACCTATATTTTATACATTTATTGATGTGCAGTAAGAATTAGTTTTGTGTTTTGTATTTTTCAGATGATAGGTTATACAATCTTGCATAAACAGTCCTACATGTTTGAGTAACTAATATATCATTCAATTTAGATTAAGTAGTAATTTTTTTAAGTTGCTCCCTGGTGACTCAGCAGTAAGTCAGTAGACTTACTGTGCTAAAAATCAGGTTTCAGTACCCATGATGGGCAGAGAACAAATACCCCATTGTATAGCTTTGCACTTGACAACAAACAAAAAACGTTATTTTAAGTCAAGGAATAAAAGGGAGTGATGATTTAACTTTTGTTATTTACTATTCTTTCATATTCATTAGCTTTTAAGTGAAAGGTATGATTTTAATAACTAGTTTTTTTATTTTTCTACACATTCACCTTGTCAGCTGTGGCATAGATCCTCATAGAATGGCTGAGTATTTCAAGAACAAACTTTTAGTTCATAGCTCCATCATCTCTTGACTGATCTGAGATCTAATTGTAGTTTTGGATTCAGGAGGTCAAACCCTTTCGATTGATATCTTTGACCATGCCAAGGTCTCATAGATTAATTTACTCTAATACTGCCTTAAAGAATTTCAATTTTAGGATAGGCTGGTAGAGATATCCTGATGAGTAATAAAATCGAATTGGGTATACATGTGCCCCCATGCTTGGTATTGCTGGTGCACAAAAATATAGCTAATAGAAAGGGTAAAAAAAGGTCTCATAGATTAATTTACACTAATTCTGCCTAAAATAATTTTAAGTGCTGTAGCTATTGAGGATTCCCTCTTGTTTTTAGTTGCTTTAGTACTGTTTAATAGATTGAGAAGAGATTTTCATTTGTGTAATTATTGAAATGAAACAAGTTAAAATCAGTTTCATGATTTAAGGAAATGACTGGTCATACATGTATATATCTATTTGCATTTTCTTCATACATATATAAAATGAGCATACACTTAATTATCAACATATGTTGTTTTTGTACATTTTTGTCAAACAAAATTAAAATATTCTATCACTTATTTCATGTCAGTTTTTTATGTCATTTACTTCATTAGTTTTTAGAAGAATTTAAGATGTATCATTTTGTATATATAGGTGCATTATTAGAGTAACAGTCAGTCCCTTAGCATGTTGGTGGATGGTAGAATGCCTTTGACTGGCTGCCTTATCTTGAGTCAGTAGACAGAAAACAAATTACTTTTCACATATCAATTACATATACTGAATCAGATACAAATAAATGTACATGCATCAGTATGTCCTAATAAAAAATTGACAAGTGACTCATAGCAAGTGTTTCATGATACTTAACTATGTAGGATTAAAATTGCAGTTCAAGAAATCTGACAGGAAATACTCCTTTGTAATATATACATTCCTTTCCAATTCCCCCAAGAAGGAAGGTTTATCTTATAAAAGTGAGCACATAGTCTGTTTCTTGAATTACAATTCAGTGTATATGTTCATTGATAAAAGTATTTTGTACTTATGGTAAAGTTACAAAGGCTATTTGCATCCATCCATAGTTTAAATATGGCCTAAACAGATGCATAGAACAATAAGTAAAAATTGTTCACCTATGAAAGAGTCAAGACATTCTGGTAAGCCTCACTTTTGCCTGCTGTTTCTTTACAGTTTCCACCTGCAGTTTAGTCTTTTCATTCAATTTCATTACCAATTTAGTTCTGTACAGTTCATTCATTCTTACTTTGTTATTTTAAAATCAAATCTATTAGTTTTTAGTTATTTTGCCATATCATATTTTCACCTGTCTATTACAAAGAACATTTTGTTTGTTGAATTTCATCATGAATTTTCTCTCTTTTGTAAACACCAGGAACTAATCATGCTTTTGCTTCATTGAGTCTCTTGTTATTGTTGTTATCAGGTGACTGTATGTTCTTTTTATACTCAATTTTGGATTACCAATCTCATATTATTTCAGTTGTTTCCGAGATGAAGAGAAACTTACCTCCAACATCTTATTCAGCTGAGTTTTCATTTCCTAAGATCCACAAAAGTAAAAAATCAATTATTTTACAATTCACACTCTCTCTGCAGCTGGTCAATCACAACTTGGTTTATAGGGGTCTGGATGTCTGTTGGTGACAAATACAACTATCCCATAAAACAACAGTAATACCTAGAACTAAGTTAGCACATTGCTTAGACCAGAATACCTTGGTTTTGAAAGAAAGCTTCGAATAATTCAAACACTTATTTCTATACTCAAATAAAATTACAGAAAGATAGAATATATGATAGCTGCCTATTACAAAACAAAAGTGAGTTAAAATACTATAAGGCAAGTTGGACTTACTGGGCAATGTCTTCCCAATAGCCAGAGCCTAGTTATTCTTTAGAAATACCTTTAAGCCTGAAGGTATACAAAAAAATTTACGAGTTTTTCCAACAAATGACAGATGGCAACTTAGAAAATGTGTTTTATAATTTTTTTTGTGGATTTACAGAGTGATTCATAATATAAAAAAAAAATTATAATCATTTGTGAAAGAAGTCCTCATTATCTCTTAATTTGGTTATAGTTTTGCTCAATGTAATATTAAGATGTAAATTAATATTTATAATAAAAATTAGTATCTAATTTATGCTTGCATAGATTGATTAATAAAAAACAAGAACTTTACAAACCTTGTGTATTGTAATGAAGATTTTCTTTTGTTACATATTCTCAACAGAACAGTAGGACATAAATAGTGTTTAGACTTTTATTTAGCAATGATTAATAACATTTTCATCTGTGGTTATTAGTTGGTTAATGTATTAGGTGATTCTTGTAAATGATGTCCTGAAAATACAGTCTTAAAAAAGTGAAGGTGAACTTTTAAAAATAATCATAAAAAATAAAGATTTTCATATAGTGTTATACTTATTTCATGAAGCAGTTCAGGATGACACAATTGTACGCATGTATATTTTAAAATCCTATTTATGTGTAAATGAGTATATATATAGTATTTATATGTTAAAGATCTTTGTTGGCCAAGTTTTGAATGAGGGTCTGTGCACTGTCCAC
>NW_013674794.1:4346-9320 GCF_000517525.1 Limulus polyphemus
GAACCGCGTTGCTAGTTGGTTGTTCAGCTTTGGTTTTAAGTTACGAATTAGGAGCGTTTCCTTTTTCCATAGTGTCTAATCGTCTTTCGCTCAAAGACTGTTACGAGCTTAGATGGTTGTAAATTCCAGAGTTGTTGGAATGTCTGTTTAGAGCATGCTCCTTAATTCTGGTAGCCAGGGTTCGGGTCATTAACCCAATATAATCATGTATGCAGAATGGACACTTGTATACCAGCGATTTTTTTGAAGGAGATACTTTGTCTTTAAACAGGAAAAGTTACTTATTCGTTTGTTCCGTTTGAAGATCACTTTAAGGCTAACTTGGAGATAAGTTGATTGCAGGACGTTTTTGATTTTTCTTATTAGTTTGATGCCATGAGAACCAGTGAAGGGTAACGCTAAGGTGATAGGACATTTGGGAACTTTGAAGTCTGGAATCTTGGGGTTGTAAACTTTATTGATATATTCAAAAATACTTTTGTTTATATGTGCTAGAGGGAAGGCATTTTTAATCAAGAATTTTTTAATATTGATAACTTCATCATAAAAATTACAATAAGAACTAGTGAATTTATACGTTCTATGAATTAAAATACTTATTAAATTAATTATGTAACAATCAGGTATGAATGTGCTATTTTAGATCCAGAGGTCATCAACCTGAACAACAAGTTCGAAATTAAATACCACCACAAACCAACATTTTCTGGCTTGTACTGTCATTTCAAGTTTACAGTCGAAGAACAAAAAAAAACCTAAATTGCGGATCTTTCTGTGTTTAGAATTTAAATAATCTTGAAACTTTTTGACATAGCTCTGTTCTCTGAATACAATAAAAGTGTCATCAACGTATCTTTTATAAACTTAAGGCTTAAATTCAGAATTTAGAGCTGGGAATCCTAGTTCAAGATCATACATCAAAACCACCTTTTCCCCGAGACCAATATTCCAAGAAATTACCTGCTTGAAGTGCTTCAGTACTGTATATTGAGCCTGGGTTAAACTCATAATCAGCCATCCAAAGATTTTCCAGTTTCAACTTAACTGTCATTTCTCTTCTTCCTAATGAGTATTTAGTTTTGTAGTTTACCTTCTAATGGAAGAAAACAAGTCTTCTCTGTAGCTAGGCTATTAGAGAAATTGGTAAAGAAAGTGTCTGGATTGAGAATGTTAACGTACTTTCCTTTTCCAGTGAACAATGTCACCTCATGATCTCTGTTACTTGACAGCATTGGTCAGTTTCAGTTGATGAATGTGTATCATTCAAAGTAACTGACTAAAAAGTGGATGAAATTGTGATATTTTTCAGCTAAAACCAATTACCTGACAAGTGTCGGATAGATTATTTTGCAATAACGGCAGAGTTTGCCCAGGAAATACACAAGACATTTTGTAGATTGAAGTAGTTTGACTGAGTTTCTCTCTCTTTTTGAGTGAAAAATAGCTTTTGAAAGAATGAACCAAAATCTTTAGTTTAACTAAAAGAGAAAACTTCACATATCCACAATGAATGAATCGAAAAAAATAAGATATTGACAATAGATAAGTTAATTTCTGCAAATATGCTCTATGGTATATTCCATTACAGTGTAACAACTTTCACAGTAAATGTTTCTCTCTTTTTTTCCACTACTACACAGCAAAATTACCATCTTATGTACCCCTATTCTTTTCTAGTTCATGTACATGAAGGTGATTAAGAAAAACAAGCACTCAGTTTTCTTTAAATTATTGAATAATTACTTTTGATATGTCTTATGACCATAGTTATGTGTGTACATTAGTATTTAATTCCTACCAGAGTTGCTAAAGTAATTATTGTAACCTTCCTTTTTCACAAACTTCGTCCACAAATGAAAATTGAGACAAAATGTTGTTTTTTTTTCTTCCAAAGTTATAAACAAGATCATATGACAGATGAGGCTATTCTTCCAAACACACATTTATTTCTGTCATGCTAAAATCAGACTTTTAGAGCTTCTGTGTTTTTTGGAAAGAAACTTAAATGTATTTCTTTTTCCTTTTTGTAAATATTACTTACTGTCAAATCTAAACCAAAGATTTTTTTGATTCTATGTATAAAAGTTTTAATATTCTACATTGATATATATATATATATTTCAGGTTTCCAGCTATGAAAGGATTGTAATTTTTTCATTAATCAGTAGATTAACATCAACAGAGAAAAAGTTATGGTAAATGTACTTTTTTTTCATATCACTGTAAATACAAAAGTAATGAAGGGAGAAGAGTCTGGATATCTCCATTAACTCAAATGATTAAATTCAATTAAGAAAATTATGTTAAACACTTTTTTAAATCAAGGTTGATAAAAAAAATGAGCCATGAACTTTTCTTTATACTTCTTAAACGAGACCTATCTACACTGGAAACTACGATTCACTGGTGCTGATTGTTATTTTAAAACTAGAACTTTTAGAATAAATTAAAAGTTGCACAATTAATCAAATCACATTTATCTAGAGCATTTTGTGTATTTATGTAAAAGTTAGAGCTAGAGTAATAACATTTTAATAAGATAATGTGTTCCAGTGAAGTCATTTGCATACCTTGTTTGGGAACTATTTCTAGCATAGTTTTTATAATGTTTTTCTTATCTTGAAACTAACTTTCGAGATAATGTTAATTCTTGCGAGGTTCAAAATTTTTAAACATAAAAAAAGTGCATTTTTATTATGCATTTTATCTGTATACCTAGAATATCTTAAGAAGTTTTACAGGATAGTGTTATTTCACAACTATTATGGACAAAGGTTATCTAGCATTAAAACTGTTGTGTACTGTAACTGAAGTATTCACTTGATATGTAACATTACCTTTCTAGAAGATGATACACAGTTACTGTCCTGACTCCTCTACTAAATGCCTCTATGAGTCATTTTGTTTACCAAATGCCACTATGAGTCATTTTGTTTCTTACCTTCTTCAAATTGATAGTGATTGACTGTTATGTTAGTTGATGATTCACCAGTTACAGATAGCATTGCAAACTTTATTGTGAGAAGAAACGCTTCAAACGTTTCAGAAGACAAGTGTGTAAATGCGTATACACTAAACAGATTTTCCATTTGATGCTACTAATAACTAAGGCTATTTCAACACAGAGTATAAATACACTGTTATTATTATTAGTCTTGAGAAGGTGAAAAATTGCTAACACATACCAGGGGACGTTGTTTGAATTCTAGTGATTTAGAAAATCAACATTAAAGTTCATAACTCATAAAACCTACACTTAATATGTTAATTATATTTATATGTTAATTAATATGTTAATTATATTTTTTGTTTTTGTATTTAATGACATTATATTTTTTTTAATTTCAGACAAGCACATCTGTCTTAGCTAGCACCTATCAGTGAAAAAAATTGCAGATCTCTACACACACTCAATTTCTTTGATGATCAATGACTGAAGGTGACTTCCATTTAAAAAACAAATTTCAGATGTACTAAAACTAGTTAAGTGAAGAACAGATAAACTACTCTTTTTCATACCTTCATCAAATATGTGACTGAATCACTTAGAAACAAAAAACCGTAATTTTACATTAAACATAAAAGTTGTTTTAATTTTTAGTGAATTAAAAAGGACTATTTGTTAATGATGTTTATGATTTTGTAAGTGGTAATACCACATACAAGAAAAATTGTGATTTTGTCACATCATATCATCTGAAATCCAGTATAATTTTCAGCAGAAATGCAAGAATACTTAATAAATATGGAAGATGATTGAGATGGGGTACAAATTTTTACTGAATATGTACCAACTTAACAAACAAAAATCTTTCTATATTAATGATAAATGATCCTTGAAGGAAAGTTAGTCTACAGGTACAGCACAAAAAGATATACAACTCACCAGTGTTTCACTACTGTCCCTAGCTTGAGAGCTGTTAAGTAACTGTGACTGATCAGACCTTGAGGAATCAGATATTGAAGACATTGATTTAAGTTGGTGTGGAAATGTTTCATTTGTTCCTTTTTAATCATATGGAAATGCTCCTGCTATAGGGGATTTCCAGATAGCTTGTTCATTTTTTATTGCTTTAACAAACGTATTCTGATAGAATATAGAAACAACGATATGCTTTATAATGTTATTCACCATGTGTGTGTGTATAATTTGCCTATAACTTCATATGCAAGTAGTTTTAATTTGAGGCCTGTTTATATTTGACAGTCTTTGGTTAAAAGTTGTCCCTTCTCCTACAAGTGGATGCAACAAGACATAGCTGTAGAAGATTCTGATATAGCATATGGATGAACTGTACTTAAGACAGTTAAGTAAATATGTTAATTCTTTTTGTGCTTCAAAATGCACATAAGGTTGGCACTTAGTTCTGGTTTCCTGTGACACATTCCACATTGATGGGAAGCCAGTCCAACACAGGTTAACCCCCCAGCTACCTGCAAGTACACATACAACTCGATAGAATGAAGCAATTGAGGTAAAATGTCTTTCTCAAGGGCATTTCATGGGCAAGTACAAACCTGCAACCTTTCAGTTATGAGTCTAAAGCACTAAGCACTGTGCCATGCTGCACCCCAAGTGCAATATAACAGGGTAAAAAAGAAAATCTGGTACAAATCAGCTTTTAATAACTGATCAGACACGTAAGAATAGCCTAATATGATTGTTATAATATCTCCAGAATCTACTCTGGCAATATCTTGTTATTTCTTAAGTATTTATGAACTTTTACTCTTGATATAAACAACAACCAGCCTGTCAATGGTTGGAAAATTCAATTTTACAATGAATACTAAACCAATCATATATTCCTTGATAATACCAATGTTCTTGAAAATTTTGTAAGACATACATACTTAACCAACTTATAGCAATGTCAGTATGTATTTCAAACTGTACTTATTCATGCATAGAAAAAAACCAGCACTAGAGAAATAAATGTGATTACCCATGTAGCATTATCTACTGTAATCAAT
>NW_013674794.1:9979-15635 GCF_000517525.1 Limulus polyphemus
TTGGAAAGAAACTTAAATGTATTTCTTTTTCCTTTTTGTAAAGATATTACTATATTACTGTCAAATCTAAACCAAAGATTTTTTTGATTCTATGTATAAAAGTTTTAATATTCTATTTTAGCATGACAGAAATAAATGTGTGTTTGGAAGAACAGCCTCATCTGTCATATGATCTTGTTTATAACTTTGGAAGAAAAAAAGTAACATTTTGTCTCAATTTTCGTTTGTGGACAAAGTTTGTAAAAAAGGAAGGTTACAATAATTACTTTAGCAACTCTGGAATTAAATACTAATGTACACATATAACTATGGTCATAAGACATATAAAAAGTAATTATTCAATAATTTAAAGAAAACTGAGTGCTTGTTTTTCTTAATCACCTTCATGTACATGAACTAGAAAAGAATAAGGGTACATAAGATGGTAATTTTGCTGTGTAGTAGTGGAAAAAAAGACAGAAACATTTACTGTGAAAGTTGTTACACTGCAATGGAATATACCATAGAGCATATTTGCAGAAATTAACTTATCTATTGTCAATATCTTATTTTTTTCAATGTGTATCATTCAAAGTAGCTGACTAAAAAGTGGATGAAATTGTGATATTTTTCAGCTAAAACCAATTTCCTGACAAGTGTCGGATAGATTATTTTGCAATAACGGCAGAGTTTGTCCAGGATATACACAAGACATTTTGTAGATTGGAGTAATTTGACTGAGTTTCTCTCTCTTTTTGAGTGAAAAATAGCTTTTGAAAGAATGAACCAAAATCTTTAGTTTAACTAAAAGAGAAAACTTCACATATCCACAATGAATGAATCAACTGTCATTTCTCTTCTTCCTAATGAATATTTAGTTTTGTAGTTTACCTTCTAATGGAAAAAATAAGTCTTCTCTGTAGCTAGGCTATTAGAGAAATTGATAAAGAACGTGTCTGGATTGAGAATGTTAACGTACTTTCCTTTTCCAGTGAACAATGTCACCTCGTGATCTCTGTTACTTGACAGCATTGGTCAGTTTCAGTTGATGTCATAATCAGCCATCCAAAGATTTTCCAGTTTCAACTTGTTTAACCCAGGCTCAATATACAGTACTGAAGCACTTCAAGCAGGTAATTTCTTGGAATATTGGTCTTGGGAAAAGGTGGTTTCAATGTATGATCTTGAGCTAGGATTCCCAGCTCTAAATTCTGAATTTAAGCCTTAAGTTTATAAAAGATACTTTGATGACACTTTAATTGTATTCAGAGAACAGAGCTATGTCAAAAAGTTTCAAGATTATTTAAATTCTAAACACAGAAAGATCAAGTTTACAGTCGAAGCACAAAAAGAACCTAAATTGCCATTTTAGATCTAGAGGTCATCAACCTGAACAACAAGTTTGAAATTAAATACCACCACAAACTAACATTTTCTGGCTTGTACTGTCATTTCAGCACATTCATACCTGATTGTTACATAATTAATAAATATTTTAATTCATAGAACGTATAAATTCACTAGTTCTTATTGTAATTTTTATGATGAAGTTATCAATATTAAAAAATTCTTGATTAAAAATACCTTCCCTCTAGCACATATAAACAAAAGTATTTTTGAATATATCAATAAAGTTTACAACCCCAAGATTCCAGACTTCAAAGTTCCCAAATGTCCTATCACCTTAGCGTTATCCTTCACTGGTTCTCATGGCATCAAACTAATAAGAAAAATCAAAAACGTCCTGCAATCAACTTATCTCCAAGTTAGCCTTAAAGTGATCTTCAAACGGAACAAACGAATAAGTAACTTTTCCTGTTTAAAGACAAAGTATCTCCTTCAAAAAAATCACTGGTATACAAGTGTCCATTCTGCATACATGATTATATTGGGTTAATGGCCCGAACTCTGGCTACCAGAATTAAGGAGCATGCTCTAAACAGACATTCCAACAACTCTGGAATTTACAACCATCTAAGCAAAGACTGTTACGAGAAACTTAACGTCGAACAGTTCAAAATAATAGACTCAGCGAAAGACGATTAGACACTATGGAAAAAGGAAACGCTCCTAATTCGTAACTTAAAACCAAAGCTGAACAACCAACTAGCAACGCGGTTCAATGAAAGCTTCATTGAACAAACAAATACTGACAGCAAATTTTGGATTTACCCAAAATAATGCACATTACCACATGACTGGCAGTTCTCTTACAACATAGTTAAAGCTGAAACTTCTAGGTATCATCTACTTGGTCAGTGAAGAACACTGCTGTTATTGACCTGTTCTACACAGTGTGTGAAGTTCCAACAATATTTCTTCAGATAAAATAGATACTATCTGCTAAAGAAGAACAAAGATATCTAGAATGATAACAACTCAATGGTTATCTGGACCATGTGTTTTATGTTCAAACTATAGAATCTGACCTGACGAAAAATTAAAAAAATTCCTATCTATATTGATGAATGAATGTAGAAAACATAAAGTATCTCTGTATTATACACTTTCAACCTTCTCTGTTTCAGACTTGACCTAGAGCTCAAAATTAAACTTAACTTAAAAACCAATTCACTTTAAACTTGCAACATGGCTAATGAGCATGTTAACTTTTCATCATTCCCAAAAACGATTACATGCCACATGGATAACACAACCCTTAATCAAAGAACTATAACTTAAATACAATATAAAATAACCCTTTCATTATGGTTTTGATCTTAGTAAGCTAATTATTCTGTATTGGCTTGCTCATAAACGGGAGAGCTGTATCCATTACAGGAAGAAATACCCATTAAACTCCCTTTATATATATCACTCAATCGATTACACCACCATTCCCAGTTTGCCCCTGAAGAAGAAAGGTCCACCTTTCGAAAACGAAAGCACTGGGGTTATAGTGTTTTTATTCATTTTTCAATAATAATACATTAAAACACCTTTAAGCAAAATGATACAAATATACAATGAAAAACACTTAAATAATGATTGAATACAGAAAACAGAAATACCTTTTAACACAGAATAGTGTATTATAGAAATGCCCTTTGACATAGAACTTGTTCAATACTACCTTTTATAAAAAAAGAAGGAAAGCACGCACACAAAATATCCTTTAATAAAGAAATACTTATACACAAAAGAAACTTTAACAGGAGAGGGTAGCCTAGCAAACTATGCTTATTAAAAAAAGCTAAATAAAATTTAACACCTTAAATAAATATTACCTGCTCCCTTTAGAAAGGGGCAGTGTAATAGAGTATGCCTTAAAAGAAAACAAATCAAAATTCTTTTTAACAAAAATTATAAATCCTTGTAGACATAGAAATAACAATACAATATAATTACAATGATCTACAAAAAGACAAAATTTCAATTGTTTAAAGATACCTAAAAACTGAAAATACAAGGAGATATATAACACTTCAAGAAACAAAATGAGAATCAATAACTTTCATATTTGTGAAAAACAAAACCCTTTATTGAACAAAAAAAGAACTGATGACATGAAAAATAAAATTCCTTTTAATTATTTTTCAAAATACATTGGTGGAATAACCCTTGTAAAAACCACAACATAAAAACATTGAACTTCATCCATTGGCTCAGTCACGTTAAATGTCAAACCTAAGTTTGGCAATGTCATTAGTTCCCTCATTGTACAGAATCCTGGGTGTTCAGTAGCTTCAAACAATGAGGAGTCCCTAATGTAAGTCGAGAAAGGTTTTGTCTAAGATGATGATAGAGTACAAACAGACAAAATTACCACTGTTTACTCAGGTAGCTAAAACTTGACCTCAAATACTGAAAGTCCATATTCAAATGCTAGGTTGGATGATTTTCAATTTGTCACAGATTTGTCTAAATTCATAGGTTAAAGATAGTCGTTACGCATGGTTATAACCATGAACTTTGATACAAAGTATTGGTCAAACAACATTTATATTGGCTTCACATGTAGTCACTCACTATATTGTCCATAAAACAAGAACTTGAAAAATTCATGGTCCACATTTTTTGTGGGTTTCCAATTGAACAACAACTTGAAGTTGTGCTGCCCTTGCTGGAAAACTAGAACACGCTTATATGCTCTTCCATGTGGCATCATTCCTCTTTCTACCGTCTGGTTGTTATATAGACAATGTTCAGTTCCAATAGGAAGGCATGAGAGTCCAGGCTGCAACAGATTTCTGCACACTCCAACTTAATTGTGTTAGTCTTTACCAAAATTTTTGTTCTCTTTCCTCAGGGAATTTTCTACGGTTACAAGATTAAAATAGTTTTAATAAGCACACAGCTTTCTAAATGTTTTCTTAACATTGCTTCAGTACATGGTGCAATATTAAAGTATGAAAATGCAAGCTGTAAGTGTACTAAGGGAGGGAAAGTTTGTAAATCATGCCAAGAACTAGTACTAAACTGTATGATTGAAAAGATTCTGTCACAACCATTGGGTACAGCTTAGGTATCACAACAAATATAAACTTGGTCGAAATATTCTGGAGTAGATGAAGTTATCAGTAGTAAGTGAAATTCATTGACAGTACCTAAAGAGTAGTATAAAAGACATTTCAATTGAATTGAGAGAAGTACCAGCTAAAATTGTGTTATGAGACACCGCTGGTAAAACTGTTCTCTCTCAGATGCAGTGTGAGTCTCTTTTAGCTCTTCCATGAAAGTTCACTAACTGCCCAATGTTTCAACGTTAAAACTGAAACAATATCTTTCTGGAAAATAACAGGTACAATATATTTTATAACAATACCACTCAGGTCAGTCATCACAGTTAACTTCATACTCATCAATTTTCAACATGCCCTTGTTGCTCAAACACTATGGATGATCATTACATGAAGTAATTCATAAGTATTATATAAGATGAATGAGGCAATTACACAAAGAGCACAACAGTAAAAAATCTTTACTCAGTGCCTGATAATAGATCTAATTAGCGTTACAATTTAGTTATAAAAATTCACTTTTAAGCACAAGTGAAACATATAAACTACATCTAATATTACCTAATGTGAGAAATATTTATTTAATTATTCATCTGAAAGAAATGAAAAAATAATGCATAATTACAAATATGTCAAAATGTTGTTGTTGTACACTTATTTCACCACACTTTCCGCGACTCCGGTTCAAGTTTATAAGTCAGTGACTAAACCTGTTATTGTTGAATTAGCTAACACAGTAACAGTTGTAAGTTAAAACACTGATATCAAAGGTGCATAAACTAAAGGTACTGAGGGTGTGGCATTATCCTCTTGGCTTAACGTACGGGGAGGGGGGTGCTACGTATGCGCAGTTCCATTTACTTTCAATCATATACAGGGATTTGGATTTTGGGTGGTTTTGAGCACCCCACTTCAAAAACTGTTTCAGCATCAATAAATGATATTGTGTGTAATAAGAAATAATCTCAGTGTATATATATCTTTCATTACATTGTTTGGTCTGTCGAATAGAAATTAGTAAATCTGGCTTTAAGAATCATATCACATTTTGGATACTACTAACTGACTGAAGTGTGACAGTTCAGTGAATAATATTTGTGGTTTACATTTACCAAACAGCCTCAAATGATGGGAATAATTCAAAACTTGACAGAGTAAATTTGATTTTTCTTTGATATTTGAGTAAATTTCTAAAACTCATAAGATAGATATAAATG
>NW_013674794.1:16084-17779 GCF_000517525.1 Limulus polyphemus
ATATCACTCAGGTCAGTCATCACAGTTAACTTCATACTCATCAAGTTTCAACATGCCCTTATTGCTCACTGTTGTGCTCTTTGTGTAATTGTCTCATTCATCTTATATAATACTTATGAATTACTTCATGTAATGATCATCCATAGTGTTTTTTTTTTGCTAATTAGATCTATTATCAGGCACTGAGTAAAGTAATTCAACAATAACAGTTTTAGTCACTGACTTATGAACTTGAACTGGAGTCGCGGAAAGTGTGGTGAAATAAATGTACAACAACAACATTTTGACATATTTGTAATTATGCATTATTTTTTCATTTCTTTCAGATGAATAATTAAATAAATATTTCTCACATTAGGTAATATTAGATGTAGTTTATATGTTTCATTTGTGCTTAAAAGTGAATTTTTATAACTAAATTGTAACGCTAACACAGTAACAATTGTAAGTTAAAACACTGATATCAAGGGTGCATAAACTAAAGGCACTGAGGGTGTGGCAGTATCCTCATGGCTTAACGTACGGGGAGGGGGTGCTACGTATGCGCGGTTCCATTTACTTTCAATCATATACAGGGATTTGGATTTTGGGTGGTTTTGAGCACCCCACTGCAAAAACTGTTTCAGCATCAATAAATGATATTGTGAGTGCGTAATAAGAAATAATCTCAGTGTATATATATCTTTCATTACATTGTTTGGTCTGTTGAATAGAAATTAATAAATCTGG
Organism: Limulus polyphemus; assembly: GCF_000517525.1. NCBI lineage: Eukaryota > Metazoa > Arthropoda > Merostomata > Xiphosura > Limulidae > Limulus > Limulus polyphemus. The sequence goes on from NW_013674794.1 coordinate 16,814, forward strand.
CTTTAAGAATCATGTAACATTTTGGATACTACTAACTGACTGAAGTGTGACAGTTCAGTGAATAATATTTGTGGTTTACAGTTACAAAACAGCCTCAAATTATCGGAATAATTCCAGTCATTCCAAACTTGACAGAGTAAATTTGATTTTTCTTTGACATTTGAGTAAATTTCTAAAACTCATAAGATAGATATAAATGTATAAAACCTGTTAGTTCTTAGAATATTAATTATGTTTTTTTCTGAAAAACAAACATACATGCGATTTGACTAGTACAATGCTGTATGCCGACATCTCCGAGGGGGTCAAGACAATTTACTTTGGCACGGATCTATCCGTACTACTCGCCCAAGGTGGTTGGAACACAATGCTAGATATCTTGTGCACGTGAATGTAAAAGGATGTCTACCCACAGCCGATTTATACACGACACACACAAATTTATTTTCCCATATTAAACAACAGTATATTTTTATTATATTTATAAAGGATAGTCCTACAATTTTTGTTATATTTCTGTTGAATTTTTGGATGTTATATCCCTACTTATGAAATCGTTTTAATGTTACAATCGTTCAAGTAAGGGAACACATTTTAATAAGCTAGAATAAATTTTTTAGTTACCGTGAACTGTGGCTCATTTTGAGCGAAGTCTACAATCCTTAAAGACTGGAGTTGATATCGATGTTAAAGATAATTGTGACTGATTTGCAATGTTGGCTGTTTTCAGTATTCAACGGTGGGGTTTTGTTATTCTTAGATGGCACAGCACAGATAGCCCATTATGTAGCTTTGTACTCAATAACAAACAAAAGCAATTTAAATGAAGTACAAGTTATGAAATGTTTATCTGCAAACCGTGGCATGTGAAGTTTGTCATTGTCCCTTCTCTCTCTCTTATATATATATGGAAAAAAAGGGTTTTAAGCCTTCTAACTTGCCGCTGAGCCACTAGGGGGGCATTTG
>NW_013674794.1:18761-21431 GCF_000517525.1 Limulus polyphemus
TTCGCTTGACTGAATTATCAATCTCTATATCTATCTATCTATGCAATTCTATCTTTTTTGCTGGCTTTATTTGTCGGGCTTATATACTAAAAAAGAGGGCGCCTGGAACAAACCAGAGTTGCCAGAAAAATTCATGATCCTTCGAGAAACTCCAGCGCGCATGCTCCCAGCGTTGCGTGACTTCTGCTGTCGTAACAGATCTAACACAATGTTTGCACGAAAGCGTATCTTAAATGCCGTGTGTCAAAATGGCAGAATAAATAAAATTCAAGGGAAGGGCACAAAAACTACTATAAATGCTTTGCGGGTAGTGTCTAGTATTCCATAAAAGGCTATGGTAAGTATAATCCAAAGCTGAACTTCGTACCTTTTTTGGCTGATGTACTTATGATGACTTTCAGAGAGAAGTTGAGACCAGCTTTATTCCTGCTTGACAGAGTAATATCATTAGCATTTAATTTTACATATAGTGGAGAAGAAAAACTTTTGTGGCTGTACAAATTCATCCCACACTACAAGTAATCATACTGAGTTTTAAATAAATTTGAAAATTTATTCTATTTAGGCGAAATGTGAAATACACCAGTGTGTATGTCGCTTTCTTCAAAGAAACGAATAAAGCCAATTAGCATGAACGTTGCCACTTGCATGAAGTCCCCTTGCGATTTTGAATTTATATATATAATTTACCATCGATACGAGGCATGAAATACAATCAAAGTAGTATCATTATTGAAGGCTTGCTGTGGCTCACCCTGTATATTTTAGTGTGATCGCAACTATTTAAAGTATCTGTACTTAATCATGTAAGTATCCCCACCTGAAGAAGTTGTTAAACTGATTCAACTATCATGCAAGTACAAAGAAACCATAAAGAGCTGCCAACTCTTGGGCTACTCTTGTATAACCGAATATTGATATTTAACCGTCATTTTTGTAATGCAACAATAGCCCCAAACTGCAGGGAGCGATGTTTTTTTTTCCTTCAATTTTTGCGACAGCATAAATTGGATGTAGGACCCAAAGATACACAGTCCGGAACGCTAACTACAATACCATGCTCGCCCCGATGGTTAAGTGATAGCGTTCTGTGCGGTTTCCACAGCTCTGGTGTCATGTGGTAACTTTCACTTTTTGAAATGATGTTTTACAATCAATATAAATTAAAATAAAAACTATTGGTAGGTGCTTCTTATCTTTATCATAACATTAAAAAATAACAAAAGGGAAAATTTTATTTTAAACATTCTTTCTGACTTGCTTTATTGTTAAGTTATCATTTTATCAAACATACTCAATATTTTGCAGAATAATACAGGGGGGTCCAAAATTAGTTGTCCTTACCAATACTTAGATCTCTTCTGTGGAGTTAGCATTTAACATCCAGAACCAGACGCCATTTTTACCATGCAGGGTATGCTTTTGAATAATCTCGTTCATGGCAAGTTACAAAGAAGAAAAAAACTCTCCAATGGCTCAGCGGTAAGTCTGTAGGCCTACTACGCTAAAATCCGGGTTTCAGTATTCGTGGTGAACAGAGCACAGGTAGTTCATTGTGTAACTTTTGCGCTTAACAACAACCAAACCAATTTTAAATTAATCTATAATGGCATTTGATCTATCGGAAGTACATACCTTTAAATAACGTTCTTTGTTTGTTACACAATGATCTTAAACTTTAATCTAATTTAAAAATAATATCTGATGCGCCGGAAGTTTTAGCTACATTTTGTATATCCGGCACGTGCCATAGCGATCTCTCTCTGTAAAAGAAAATGAAACTATAAGTAACGCAACAAACTGTTGTAAGGTGCTGTTGACTGTATTCACTCTATTCAATCATTTCAAAACTAGAAACTGCTAGTGCATATTACCCTCGAGCCTTTGCGCGAAAATTTAGCAAACAATTTATTTATCTGCAATGACAAAAAACTTGTACACTGGATCACACTTGTGAGTTAACATAATTAACAATCTTTTCACAGATGAATCGCGTTCACGTATCTTATTGTCATATTCCGAAAAATATAAGAAGACAAAGTTTATTTAGTTTGGTTCAAAACCTACAAAATCTTTATTGCTTTCACTGTAATTTTTTATTATTATTTAGGGAGCATTATAAATACTCTTGTCATGAATAACACATTCAATTGAACTAAACTATGCATGCCTTTTTATATATATTTACACATGGCTTGTGTATATCGTATATATATATATGTATATATTATTCATACCTTCGGTGTATAGGACGCAAGCAGATTTTGACATCAAATTTTGGGGTAAAAAAGTGCGTCTTATACACCGAAAAATACGGTATATGACAGGCATATACTCATTTAGAGAAATTCCCAAACCAAATTCAACCTCCATTTTCGTATAGTAGTGGAAGTATGATGTAGGCAGAAAAGAAAACTGGTAGACGTACTGATTTCTACATCCTACTATATGGCAGTGCAAACTGACTTTAGAAATGTGTGTGTGCTTTCTTATAGCCACATCAGGCTATCGGCTGTATCCCCCAAGGTGAATCGAACCCCCTCATTTTGGCATTGCAAATCCGAAGACTTGCCGCTGTCCCACCGGGGGACCTTGACTTAAGATTAATAAATAAAAATGCTCACCTCCATTGTATTGAACTGGTCGATTTTCTTTGAAGAGAAGGGGGTT
>NW_013674794.1:22158-23460 GCF_000517525.1 Limulus polyphemus
TTCCCGTACTAAAGAAAAAAGGTAGTTAAAAGATATTTATAGCAGTCTATGAAACGAACCGAAGCTAAAGTATTGCAAAGTAAAATAAATGTAAAGTTGTAATAAAGGCAAACTTAGCTGAATATGCATAAACTTCTGAATGCTAGTACACAAAGTGATACACATACGGTTTTGAACGAATTGTGCATACGTATTTTAGACCTAAATAAGTCGAGTAAGCCCATAACAATAGTATTTAATGTAATGTTCTTTTTTAATGAAATTACACGCGGATTAATTGTTGTTTCTGTGAAATACTTTGCAAGTAAAAAACTAATTTTGAAATCAAAGCCTGTCGTCACGTGATGACAACGACATTGTGACATCGTGTAGCATACTCGTTGCATAAAACAGTTTGACTAAGCAAAAAACAAGTAAAATGATTCTGAATGGATAAGCCAATATGCACTCTGGACTCCTCGGACAAAGGCCTTTCTAACGATGACAGTCAGTTCCATAATGCACACAACACATTTCACTAGTTAGACTAATCAAATGCTTGGCTAGACGTTTTATTGTTGTTATGTGTACTTCCGGCTTGCATCTCCTGATTTTAGCTGCAAGTTGTCGTTCCCTATACTGTGCTGGAATTCCTTGAATTATAATTGAATGTTGTGGTGTATTTTTGTTTGTTACATTTGTTTGAGTGATCGTGTTTTGTGTTGTTAGTTTTCTTATTTTCTTCGCCTTTACCATGATGAAATAATTTAAATCTTCATGCGTTTGTGATGTTTCTTGTCCAACTTCTGTTATCAATATTCAAACATAGTAAACTAAACTAGTCCCTCTAGAGTAGATGATTCGATAACAAGGGATCGTTACTTAAATTATAAAACCTTTATTAGCCAAGAGTTTCAAAGACGGATTTATGTTAAGGAAAGCAAACCAAATTCTCATTATTATTAGGAAAACTTTTTTGATATGTTTGGAGTAAGTCAATGTATACACATAAAACGCATTTCTTGAAGTAAGGATGTGGAGATAAGTGTGGAATATAAACAATTAACAACATCTGTATAGGAAACTTATCAGCAAGATACTTTGTTTGACATTTAAATGTAAACTTGGAGATATAGAATGAATAGATATAGAAGCTAGTAAGAAATTAAAGTGGTTCATTTCGTTTAAGAAACAAGTATCTCATGCGATTGCAATAGAGAATATAAAATATTTGTGGAGATTTTCAACCTACCCAAGAATGCCTATAATTTAAGGCCAAGAAAGAAAATTATTCACTAGCTAATAAAATAACGTATCCAAGCA
>NW_013674794.1:24172-25973 GCF_000517525.1 Limulus polyphemus
ATTCTAAGTAACGAATAAAATCTGGGTACACGTTGTTCATTTATACGTGGATGTTCAATAAAATAAACGTTTTTGCACGACAATAGCAACGATACAAATCCTATAGAAACCACGATCCTATATGAATGAACGAATAATGAAAAAGAAGATTGTAACAGATTGAATTTTTTAACAAAGTATAATAAAATAAAAAGTACTACTGTTACAAGTTGCATTGTCGTGATATAACTGATCTATGGATAAGTTGGGTGGGAGGAGTGGTCTTTATGTTGAAAATGTCTACTTTTATGATGGCATGGCACAATAAAAATAACAGGCTTATCTTAAATAAATATTTAGAAAACATGTATAGTAAGAAGGAAAATTGTAGAAACTGTGATAAGACTCAGTTCAGTGAATAGTGTTGTGGCATGATAAGTTGGGCAACACATTATCAGTATGTAAGTACAGGCAATATATTAAATAAAGATTAAGAAAACATGTATAGTAAGAAGTAAAATTGTAGAAACTGTGATAAGACTCCTACGCATAACTACAAGGTGTAGCTGGTGGTTTAGGTAGTGCTCATAGGGGACAGATCGGTCCAGGCTTTTCTGGAGAAGTTTTTGAACACCCCCAGATTACCAGTTGTTCTTTGCACTGGTATAGGCAATAAAGATTGTCAAATCACGACCCTCAAATTGCACAGTATTAATTATAATTACCAATTGTTATTTGCACTAATATATACAATAAAGATTATCAAATCACGACCCTCAAATTGCACAGTATTGATTATCAACTGTGGGATACTCTTGTTTTCTCGAATTAGTGAGATGTGACCGCCAGTCATATAGTTCACCCACACCCCTAGGTGTAGAGCGTGTTTTTATGGTCGTGTTTTTTTTGGACTAATAGATGTTATATATTAGATATATAAATGAAAAGTATAAAGCATATCAATTAGCAATAAGTGTTTTACTTATAAAATTTCAGAAAATGCAAAAGTACACTATGCAAATTAAATATAGAAGCAAAAACTATGGAACTAATGAATTAATGAATTGTTCTATACATAAAGCAAGGAGTAATTGTAGAAGCATGTAAGGTAACTTATTGGCTATAATATTTGCCTCGCTCAAATATTAGATGGTAAGTGTGAAAAAATTGACAAAAACTGATTGTCAAATCACGACACTCAAATTTATTATAAAAACGCAGAGTCCAAAGCTTAAGAACAAATTTAACGGTTTCACGTGTAATCTCTATCCATCCACAACCTAACTGACCTACTGATAGTTAAACCAACTCTGACAGCATAAAGTCTAAATGGCTAAATGAATATAGCTTGCTGATATCAAACAGCGTCATAATATTGAGGCTGATATTCTACTTCTACAGCAACATTGTTTCAATTTCGTTGTGGTATTTTAGTAACTGTATTGTATTGTAGCAACGACTGTATCACTGAAAATCTTTGAATTTTTTCGTTATTCCTCTGGAGTGAGGTATTTTCCTTGTATTGCAATACTAATCATTGTAGAGTTTTATTTACTTTTAAAACAGTTATGGTCTGTATAGGTAGCTTGCAACGACCAGAAGGTAATATTAACCACCATAACGTACTAAAACAAACAATAAACTGAAAAGATTCCATGCATTTTTTCTTGTTTATTATGACCTTATAAAGTCAATAAGAAACAAACAAACTAAAGCTAATTTGATATGACATTATACCCAAACGTATTTAGTTACAGAGATAGAAAGATAGCTATACTTGTGAATGGCATTAAGAAGATGGCGCGAAATTCAATTAAAATTG
>NW_013674794.1:26763-28118 GCF_000517525.1 Limulus polyphemus
TCTGCCTGTCTGCAATTCAATTATTCACGCCGTCACTTTATTTGCCGGCTTATTACAATAAGAGCGTGCGTTTAGTAAACGCTCGAGCCTTCACGAACGTTCGAAATACTCATTAGTGTTACCAGCGTCACGTGACTTTCGCTGTTGTAACACTGCCCCTTCCTTAGTATTGTTCGTCCCGAACAATAGCCATTTACATTAAACCAAAAGATAATTAACAATAACTTAATTAAATGTACATAATTTACAAACACAAAATTAAAATTCAACAAAGTCTCTTAATTTTACGGGATGTATCTTCTTCCATACTGGTCTCCATCTCGTTGGCTTCTGCTTCACGTAGGTTTCATCTGCTACATCAGGAAATGTCCTATTATCGGTAATAGTCACATCAGTGGTAGTAACTTCATGAAGGGCTTCACTATTTCCCTTATCAAAACCGATTATAGTTTCTTCTTCGACAGTGGCTTTTCCAGGTGACACGTCTTCAGTGGCGTCTTTTGTTCCATTGTTCCTTTCTTTCCAACTGAAATGTCCTGGACCGTGATAACGCCAAAGCCTGTTGGCATGCACCACTTTTGGCTTACCTCGCCGACCACATTTTATTCAGAAAGTCACATCAGAGAGACGATCCACTATGTCATATGGGCCTTCCCATGAAGAAGACAACTTAGGAGATTTCCCTTTGGTCTTACTGGGATTATATAACCACACCTTGTCTCCTGGCACAAAGCTGACTTCAGTAGATCTCTTATCATAACATAGCTTCATGGAATCAGCAAACGTTTTCAAGTTTGAACGCACTTGATGGTGAATATCATCCATCCTTTCCGATAACACTTTCACAAAGTCTGACACATTTTCAGGCAACTCTTCATAAGGAGGGCATCCTATTAACAGATCCACTGACAACCGAAGTTTCCGACCAAACATCAACTTTGCTGGAGTGTATCCAGTGGCTTCATGCTCTGCTGTCCTATAGGCCATCAACACTGGAGGTAATAAGACATCCTAGTCATCTTGGTGGCTATTACAAAACTTTGCCAATTTCTGTCCCAGTGTCCAGTTGTATTCTTCTACAATCCCATCAGACTGTGGGTGAAGTGCCGTTTTTCTGGTCTTTCGTATGCCAAACAACTTGCAACATTCATGGAACACATGCTGATTCAAAGTTACGGCCTTGATCTGAATGCAGTTCGTTTGGCATACCAAATCTGAGGAAGAAATCTCTAATAGCCGAAGCTTCCTGATCTGGTATTGCATATTCCTCAGGCAACTTGGTGAAATAATCCATCACCACACAAATGTACCTGTTTACAGCACGAGTTTGGGGCAAAAAACCAGCAATGTCAACG
>NW_013674795.1:0-11112 GCF_000517525.1 Limulus polyphemus
CAGGAAACAACCAAACGAACTCCCCTCAATACGGTATTACAACAGGAAACAACCAAACGAACTCCCCTCAATACGGTATTGCAACCCTCCGTTTAGAGCTTCAATTTCCAATTCACAACACGTGTTGTAGAGTTCAATTAATTATTTGTTTATGTTTGTCACTCACATATTATTATAAAGTTTGGTCGCCGTACGGAATAACTCCTTCAGAGCCTGCAAACCCATGACAGAGCCTTCCAGACTGAATCGATGGCCGTGTGTGTGTGTTGAACCGTCTGTCTGCACGTACAGAATCCATATAATGTTATCGTTTCAAAAAAAACAAAAATCATAACATAATGAAACGTTACCGAAAAACTATACGTTCAAGAAAACTGCTTTAAGAATTATGAAGTTTCTTGGCAACTATAGTTTAGACGATTAGGAACCTAAATCATCAGTTTGATAAGTATGTGTTTGTCTATCCGCGCTCTGTCCAACATGGGGAATCGAAACCCGAATTTTAACGTTGTAAGTCCATAAACTTCCCGCTGACCAACTGGAAAGGGATCACTATGATTCAAAGTTTGTTTGGTTTGTTTTCAATTTTGCGCAAAGCTACTCGAGGGTTATCTGCGCTAGCCAACCCTAATTTACCAGTGATAGACTAGAGTGAGGGCTACTCTTTACCAACGAATAATGGAATTGACCGTCACATTATAATGCCCCCATAGCTGAAAGAGCAAGCATGTTCGGTGACGGGGATTTGAACCCGCGACCCGCATATTGCGAGTCGAGTGCCCTAAACACCAAGCCATGCCAGGCCTATAGCTAAGAGAGGCAACAGTGTAACCAGGCACGACATCTGGTGTTTTCAAAAGAAACGTTTTCCACTGATTCAAAACGAATATTCGGTTCCGTTAGAAATATCTCAAAATAATGTTCTGTAATAATCTTCTACGTAAAGTCTCACAAAAAATAAATAAACCCATATAGCAGAAAACACTTGAAAAAAAAAACAAAATAAAATAAAACGTAATGAAACAAAGTTAGTTCAATAAAGATGGATTGATCATATCGAAAGTCGTTTCCAACACAAGAAATCTTTTTTTTCTTCTTCTTCTGTCTTTTCTGAACGCATAACGGAAGCACATGATTGCTTTGTAAAATACTCGATAAAAGACAACATGTTTTATAAATTAAAATAAAAAAACACTTCACAATGAGTGAGTAATATAACACATGTGGTTTGACATTATTCATGACATGTTGATATCATGACAAGGCTAATCGTTAAGGCCCACTTTTCAAAGTTTGTTTTGTAATTGTTTTTATTTTATTTTATGCAAGCTTATAATGATTAAAACGAGGCTGTAAAACAAAAAAAGTGAGAACATGAGCATTTTCTCATGATACTCGTCTTACCAGTTAATATTTGGTAGTTTAGGTAAACTTTGTTGTTGTTGCTGCTGTGTTTCTTGTTAAACGCAATGTTACACAATGAGCTGTCAGTGCTCTACTCGTCGCAGGTATCGAAAACCGAATTTTAGCGTTATATGCCCTTTAACTTTACAGCTGAGCCATTTTTGAGGTTTTTGACTCGCTTGACCCTCTTTAGTATCCGTTCGTTTGTTTCGAGTTGCTTCATAAATAATTACGAGGGTGAGATAAAGTGAGTTTATTTGTTCATTTTTTTTATTCAGCTACAGAATTTCCAACAAAAGTTCATGCTGCTAAAAAAAAATGTGTTTCTATGTCACAAATTACATTACCTCTCTCGTCGATGTTTCAAACTTATTCTTCTTCTTCTAGCCAATCACACAACGTCTCTCACTACCATTTTAAACTTATTATATTGTCAGCCAATCACATAACGTTTCTCACCACCAGTTCAAACTTATTATCCTGTCAGCCAATCACATAACGTTTCTCATCACCATTTCAAACATATCTTTCTGTCTAACCAATCACACAACGCCTCTCACTACCATTTTAAACTTATTATATTGTCAGCCAATCACATAACGTTTCTTACCACCAATTCAAACTTATTATCCTGCCAACCAATCACATAACGTTTCTCATCACCATTTCAAACATATCTGTCTGTCTAACCAATCACATAACGTCTCTCACTACCATTTAAAACTTATCATTCCTCTAGCCAACCACATAACGTTTCTCACCACCATTTCAAACATATCTTTCTGTTTAACCAATCGCATAACGTCTCTCACTACCATTTCAAAAATATCTCTATTTTCAATTCGTATATATTTTGAATTTAAATGAGAAAACTCAAGCTGCTTTCTTCATAAAAATCTACAATTTTGAGTTATCAAGTCCGTATGCAAATCGTCTTCAAACAAGATCAACCTTCTCCTTTTAAAATTTCATTCTCGTTGAAGAAACGATTACTTACTGTATTGTAATTACTTTATTAAAGAGTAAAATATGGTTTCTGAATATTTTAAATGATAATACCCATCAGGTGTTTTTAAATTTTGAAAAGTTGTGAAATCTGGAGTCTACCAATTGAACGTCAGTAAAAAATGGAATGTTATATTCCAAAGAGGAACATCTTAGAAACAGAAAATATTAACAATCTGTAGTTATCACATCGTAAAATTTCTGGCCATCCAAGAATTAACACCCTGTATTTTAGCGTATACCGTATTTGTTAATAATCTCTTTACTAAAGCAGCCCGACAGACAAACAGATTAAAAATATACTTAAATGTAACAGAAGTAATATAAAATAAACATAGATGATAAAGTTGCCCCCAAAACAGTCTTATGTAAACTTAAACAGACATATAAGTGGCTAAAAACGATCCTCTAAACCTGTTTGATATGTGGTAGAGCGTGAAATTCAACCATGTGGATGTCTAATACAGGCAGAGTTGTGTGTTTCCATGGTTACGGTGTTATTGCACGAGTAGAGTGTTTCTCGGGTTATTTTGAACCTTCACGCCATCCCCACCCTCCCCAACAAAAAGTTATCGGAGCTAGAAATGTTTCAACCGTCTAAATTTACGTGTGGTATTAGCTCGTATTCAGAGATAAGTTGGCGAGTCCAAAGTAACTGATCCATTCAGGCAACAGTAACATATGAGACAGTTACAAAAAACGACCGCTCCCTGGGTTTAAGGCTACGCTAATGTTTTAGTTGCACGCGGTATTATGATAAGTAGCAGAGAGCTTTCAGAATATTGAGTTGTATTTGTCAACATTAAATTTTTAATCGGTCCCTTATATATTTTTCCGAGAAGAAGAATAGAGGAAACGGTGGTGTCAGCTTATCGATCGTTTGAGTGTTAAGGACCAATGGCATGTTTACTGTATCCAGGGGCTGTCTCAATAATTACAATAAAATAATTCAGTGTTAAGTAAAGACCAATGGCATGTTTACTGTATCCAGGGGTTGTCTCAATAATTACAATAAAATAATTCAGTGTTAAGGACCAATGACATGTTTACTGTATCCAGGGGTTGTCTCAATAATTACAATAAAATAATTCAATGTTAAGGACCAATGGCATGTTTACTGTATCCAGGGGCTGTCTCAATAATTACAATAAAATAATTCAGTGTTAAGGACCAATGACGTGTTTACTGTATCCAGGGGCTGTTTCAATAATTACAATAAAATAATACAGTATGCCGTCAAATGAGATTCTGAATCTTTAATCCAAGTATGTCGTCAAATGAGATTCTGGATCCTTCATCCAAGTATGTGATCAAATGAGATTCTGGATCCTTAATCCAAGTATGTCGTCAAATGAGATTCTGGATCCTTAATCCAAGTATGTCGTCAAATGAGATTCTGGATCTTTAATCCAAGTATGTCGTCAAATGAGATTCTGGATCCTTCATCCAAGTATGTGATCAAATGAGATTCTGGATCCTTAATCCAAGTATGTCGTCAAATGAGATTCTGGATCCTTAATCCAAGTATGTCGTCAAATGAGATTCTGGATCCTTAATCCAAGTATGTCGTCAAATGAGATACTGGATCCTTAATCCAAGTATGTCGTCAAATGAGATTCTGGATCCTTCATCCAAGTATGTCGTCAAATGAGATTCTAGATCTTTAATCCAAGTATGTCGTCAAATGAGATTCTGGATCCTTCACCCAAGTATGTCGTCAAATGAGATTCTGGATCCTTAATCCAAGTATGTCGTCAAATGAGCTTCTGGATCCTTCATCCAAGTATGTGATCAAATGAGATTGTGGATCCTTAATCCATTTTTCTCTGAAAACAGCCATTTATTTTGCCTTTCGAATCTTCGTTGTCTTCCAAATCCTTTGTTTGTTAGCTTGTTAATAGTAACTAAAAATAATCCCAGCTACATCAAAATATTTTTGTGGGGAGGGGCAGCGAAGGGGGCCTTCTTTCGTAACCATGCCCTCCATTATACGAAAGGGGAGACTACTCTAGATTACTTGGGGTGTGGTTTCGGAATCCCAAACATTTCCTGGAGCGAATTTTCCCGTTTTTTTTTTAACTGTTGAATACTTTGTTTCTGCGTTATTTATACAAATGTTTATGTAATGGGTTTATCGTTGCGTGGTGTTTAGTTGATAGAGTTAGTGGTCTGCCGAATTTAAAAGCTTTTTTTTTGTTTGTTTCTTTGTCGAATTTCGCGCAGAGCTGCTCGAGGCCTATCCGCACTAGCCGTCCCTAATTTAGAACGTTATACGGATTAAATCTACTTTAAATGAAGCTTCAACTAAATACGAAACGGTTTATAATTACTTTACATGAAGCCTAGAATAATAAAATTACTTTAATCTATCGAGTTTAAACGTTTCTGACGTTAGTTCCGTCGATCTGCGATAATGTAAAAAAAAAAAAACAGTTACTGAAACTCAAAATTAGGTCTAATCCTTAAATAATATTGGCAAGAATTTTCGAGACAGTTCTTTTTTTTAGTTTTAATCTGAAATCATTTTTTTGTTTGCTGTTAAGCGCAAAGCTACACAATGGGCTAGCTGTGCTGTGCCCATCACGAGTATCTAAACCCGTTTGTTAGCGTTATAAACCTTCAGACTTACCGCTGAGCCACTAGGGGGTCATATAAGATGGAATTTAAAAACTGAAATGTTGTTTGCTGAGTATAAATTTAATGTCTTGACTGTGCTAACGAGTACATAGATTTTAGTAGTAAGTGATTAAATCCAAACATTATAGCCCTTTCAGCAACGGGGGCGTTGTAATGTGACGGTTAATACCACTATTCATTGTTTATAACAAGCTGATTGTGATGTTGTTCTCCAGCCATTATTTTTCCTTTCTATCATTTCCTTATTAGGGATGGTTGTCGAAGATAGCCTTTTAGTAGCTTTGCACGAAAACCAACAAACAGGAAAAACCTTCATTTAAAATAGCATACATTGAATAGACATGGAGAACGTGCTCTTTGTACGTCATAGTGACGTTTCTGGTAATGATTCAAGTATATTAAATAGAGGTGATGATGTATTCTGATTTGTTAACTGTTACACAGAGACCGGGTTTAAACCAATAATAAATGACCTATGCTTTACACATCAACCTGTAAGTTGCTCACAAATTTATTTCTTTTCTCAAGTTGTTTCAATCGTTTCTTAATCTTTAAATTTATACTTGTTTTTTAAATCATGTTTCAACTTTATTGTAATATATATTCGTTACATTCATTTTCCACATTTCGAATTGTTACAATTATCTTTTATTATAAACTAGCGAAAGTATCCGGGGTTATTAGGTTGATAGTGTGTGTGTGTGTATTCTGTATACATTTTAGCATAAAAGTATAACTTATATACTTTTCTTGTAAAGCAACATGACATAAAAGCCATTGTTGGAACGCATTGTTAACAAAATACACTGGCTTTTCTATATATTAGCAATTGTTATATAAGGAACCACTTCATTTATATATGTGGTTTTTCGCTAGCTTGCTTGATTAAAAAGATGCGCATGCGCGCACGCACGTGGATAAGATAAGTAATACCCAGGTGCATACCCTCAGGGTCCACTTAGTATGGGTGAAAAGTGTCAGGTTTCTAGGTTCTTTCTTTTTTGGAGCTATAGCAGTTACATACATACACAGACACGCCCTTATGTTAATATAGATTAATGGTTAGGTTTTTTCATTTAGAGCTGTCAATAGCTATAAACACGTTAGATGTGGTTTTTAGTATTCCAATTATCATCTATTTAAATAAATACTCATAATTCTCAGTATCACATACTTCCTCATATACAATGAACAGTTACAAATTGATTTTAACCAATAAATAGCCATTGATGTACAAGTGTACAATTATCAAATTGAAAGGACAAGGTGACGAGAGGTGGAAAGGTTAACTAGTAGGACAAGGTGACGAGAGGTGGGAAGATTAACTAGTAGGACAAGGTGACGAGAGGTGGGAAGATTTACTAGTAGGACAAGGTGACGAGAGGTGGAAAGGTTAACTAGTAGGACAAGGTGACGAGAGGTGGGAAGATTAACTAGTAGGACAAGGTGACGAGAGGTGGGAAGGTTAACTAGTAGGACAAGGTGACGAGAGGTGATAGACTAGATGACTTCAGAATTAGTAGACGATCAAAAACGAAGAGGAGGTCTAAAGATGGTAGTAGGTGATAGAGGTTTAAAGGTGGTAGTAGGTGATAGACGTTTAAAGGTGGTAGTAGGTGATAGAGGTTTAAAGGTGGTAGTAGGTGATAGAGGTTTAAATGTGGTAGTAGGTGATAGAGGTTTAAATGTGGTAGTAGGTGATAGAAGTTTAAATGTGGTAGTAGGTGATAGAGGTTTAAAGGTGGTAGTAGGTGATAGAGGTTTAAAGGTGATAGAGGTTTAAAGGTGGTAGTAGGTGATAGAGGTTTAAAGGTGGTAGTAGGTGATAGAGGTTTAAAGGTGGTAGTAGGTGATAGAGGTTTAAAGGTGGTAGTAGGTGACAGAGGGGCGAATGAAAGTCCAAGAGGTGAATTTAGTTCTCGAGTTATTCCAAATAAGAAGGTTAAAACGCTATGGCTGACCATGGATAGACAAGATTCCCTAACAACAGTAGAAGAAGGATAAACGGGAATATGATGATCTGAATATTAAATGTATTACAAGTATTTGGTAGAATTGATGATTAGACGCCATTGTCAACACTAAGTCAGAAACTGATTGATGTCCAGTTCTAAAGATCGGTTCGTGGTGATCATAGAACAACGAACGCATTCTCACCTGCACATTGAAGGCGTCTTATACCGACAAGGTTTGTATGATATTTTGAGTTGCTCACCACCGTGAAGCTGTGTTTATATAAGATTTGGAGAAAATGGAAAATTTATGTTACTAATTCGTTCTTTTGAATTATTTACCAGACAAACTATTTAAAGCACGAAATACGAAAAGATAACTAACTATTCAACTATCATTTATTGTAAATATTAAAAATCAAATTTCCAAAAACGAAAAAACAACTAAACGATTCTCTAAAAATATCCAATCTCATTCTAACACATTGCGACAGGAAAAATGTCTTTAGGGGAATACAGATTTTTTTTTACGCATGCGCATCAAACGGTCGCATCATCTTGTCGATACTGATCACCCAATCACTTGCATGCCCTTGGGACAAAGTAACGCCATTGGTGCGTAGGCGGAAAGTTCGTTTCTGGTGTTTGGTTCTGTTCTTTATCCTAATTGGAGGTGTCCAAGCGGAGAACGTGCATTTCGCTGCAACATCCATATTACCAGCGACGAGAGAAAAAATATTATTTTTTGTAACTATTTTTAATACTTATTTGGTTATGAACCTTTTCAAACCCTGAATTTTTGCAAAGTACTTATTACTTGTTATTCAGAATAAGATAAGAAGCTGGAATATTTATATAAGTAAATTTCTAAATGAACTAATGTATAGAAGAGTTGATTCGCGCCCCAAAAATCGGTTATTTTATTTTTTTTTGTAAATCCTAATTTTCTGGAAACGAACTCTAGATTAAAACTTTGATGTCGTATCGTTTGTTGGATGTCGTGCTACTCGAGGTCTAGCTGCGCTGGTCGTCCTTAATTCTGAAGTGAAAGAATAGAAGGAAGGAAGCTAATCAACACCACCCGCCGCCAACTCTTGGGCCACTATTTCCCAATGAATAGTTAGACTGACCGTCACATTATAACGCTACAACGGCGAGCATATTCGACAATGGGTTTCAATCCCGCTTCTCACAGACTGCGATGTGAGCGTTCTAGCTACCAGGCCAAGTTTAAATCATTTACAGTTTTTATAATTGCCTTTCCTATCAAATACAGCCAATGAAAAAGGGGAACACATAACAAAGATTGACTTTTAAACCAATAGGGGAATGATAAGCAATAATCACAGATGGCTAGATGTAATTAGTTGGTGTAAAAAGTAACAAAACAAAGATTGACTTTTAAACCAATAGGGGAATGATAAGCAATAATCACAGATGGTCTGTGATTATTGCTTATCATTCCCCTATTGGTTTAAAAGTCAATCTTTGTTTTGTTACTTTTTACACCAGCTAATTACATCTAGTTCAATAAGATAATTTGATCGGTTTGAGTTTCTGAATTTAAAATTCCTTATATTTTGTTACTTTTTACACCAACTAATTACATCTAGCCATGAAACAACAGTTTACCAGTATATATATATATATTTATATGTAAACATATACCTTTCACTACCATGTTTTATAACCTTCACTACCATGTTTTATAACTTTCACTACCATGTTTTATAACCTTCACTACCGGGTTTTATAACCTTCACTACCATGTTTTATAACCTTCACTACCATGTTTTATAACCTTCACCACTAGGTTTTATAACCTTCACTACCAGGTTTTATAACCTTCACTACCAGGTTTTATAACCTTCACTACCAGGTTTTATAGCCTTCACTACTAGGTTTTATAACCTTCACTACCAATGTTTATAACCTTCACTACCATGTTTTATAACCTTCATAAATATCAACAAACGGATGGTTCACTTCAGTTTCAGCTGATCCGCTCCAGTTTTAGCAGTTTCAGATAATCCACTCCAGTTTCAGTGGTTCCAGATGACCCACTTCGGTTTCAAGAGTTTCCAGATGACCCACTCCAGTCTCAGCGGTTCTAGATGACCCACTTCAATTTCAAGAGTTTCCAGATGACCCACTTCGGTTTCAAGAATTTCCAGATGACCCACTCCAGTCTCAGCGGTTCCAGATGACCACTCCAGTCTCAGCGGTTCTAGATGACCTACTTCAATTTCAAGAGTTTCCAGATGACCCACTTCAGTTTCAGCGGTTCAAGATGACCCACTTCGGTTTTAAGAGTTTCCAGATGACCCACTTCGGTTTCAAGAGTTTCCAAATGACCCACTCCAGTCTCAGCGGTTCTAGATGACCCACTTCAATTTCAAGAGTTTCCAGATGACCCACTTCGGTTTTAATATTTTCCAGATGACCCACTTCAGTTTCAAGAGTTTCCAGATGACCCACTTCGGTTTTAAGATTTTCCAGATGACCCACTTCAGTTTCAAGAGTTTCCAGATGACCCACTTCGGTTTTAAGATTTTCCAGATGACCCACTTCAGTTTCAAGAGTTTCCAGATGACCCACTTCAATTTCAAGAGTTTCCAGATGATCCACTTCGGTTTTAATATTTTCCAGATGACCCACTTCAGTTTCAAAAGTTTCCAGATGACCCACTTCGGTTTTAAGATTTTCCAGATGACCCACTTCAGTCTCAGTGGTTCTAGATGACCCACTTCATTTTCAAGAGTTTCCAGATGACCCACTTCAATTTCAAGAGTTTCCAGATAACCCACTTCAATTTCAAGAGTTTCCAGGTGACCCACTTCGGTTTTAAAAGTTTCCAGGTGATCCGATTCAGAGTCAGCGCAGAAATCGTAATATATTGTTAAACAAGATCCAAGAGGTTAACTTTACTTTATGATTTCTTTCTTTCTTTCTTTCCTATGGAAAGGATCTCAGATATTATCCCGCAGTTAAAAAAAAAAATACAAACACACAAAGAGGTAATTTATAATTGACTTATCATATAACTCTGACGGTTTGGTTGATCTTGAAACTTTAAAGTAAGTTCTCAACTTTTAGATGTTGTCGCTCGGTTCTTTCTTAGTTAAATACAACGAATAATTAACGTGATGTAAAAAGAAATTAAAATACGAACAAGGAATGAATAAGAGTATCCGCGATAATTTGTTTTTATATATTTTACATTTAAATGTTACAACTGAATTGTAGTTATAAACATCAAAACAAAAACGTAGAAAGAAACCCAAATTTAAAGAAGAAAAAAAAACAACAACCCTAAAATCTCTTAAGCAGAAGAGAATCCCTTCTGGACTTAAACATAAACATAATGACAATGAATAAAATAAGGTAACGAAGATAAAGTGTGAAAATATAGACGTAGATTATGTCTGAAGGTAAAAGGATGAATTTATGGAGAGAATTGTTCGTTCGTTTGTTGAATTTCGAGCACTATCTGTTCTAGCTGTTCCTAAATTTCAAATGATAGTCTAGACTCTAGAGGGAAGGCAGCTTGTAAACACTACCCACCCCCAACTATTGGGCTATCCTTTACTAACTAATAGTGGGATTGACGACTAGATTTGCTAGTCGAGCACCCTAACCACCAGGCCAAGCTACGCCATCTTATATAGAAAAGACGACCAATAAACAGTGTTTTGGAAGAAGAAATGGAAACCGAAACCAACAAACACGGGCACGATGGTAAACAATAAGTTGGGAAAACAGAAGGAACAGTCAGACAAGGAATTGAAAGCTGGCAGACGGTTGTTTGAACATCCAATGCAAAGCTTGGTATTAGTCACAGCCTGTAGAAGTGATTAAGTAAAGAAATACGAAGAATGAAAGATAAATAACATACACATTAGAAACTGATGAACATAATCTAAACAGGGTGTGTCACAGAACGTATTGATATATAAACAGGATGGTGTCACAGAACGTATTGATATCTAAACAGGATGTGTCACAGAACGTATTGATATCTAAACAGGGTGTGTCACAGAACGTATTGATATCTAAACAGGGTGTGTCACAGAACGTATTGATATCTAAACAGGGTGTGTCACAGAACGTATTG
>NW_013674795.1:11967-15922 GCF_000517525.1 Limulus polyphemus
CATGTAAAAATTCGGACGTTACAAAATAACTGTTATTTTTACAAGCTGTGAGTTTTCTATGAGAATGACGGGTAAGTTTCACTATTTTATCAGATACGAGTAGCCCAAGAGTTGGCGGGTGCTGTTGGCTAGCTATCTTCCCTCTAGTCTCTTCGTTCAAAGTTAGAGATAGCGGTTAAAACTTGTGAAGTTTTGCGCGGAGATTCTAGAATTTAGTTGTTCAGTGAATGTCATGAGATTTGTTGTGATTGTAAAACTTGAATACTATGTCTCTTTTTTTTTTTTTTTGACAGATTTCACCCGAGATAAAAACGGCGTTGACTGGTCACATCTAAGAATTACCAACGACGTAATCAGTTCAGAGAAGTTAAATGTGATCTTAGTTTAAAATTGTTTTTGATATTTAGCACAAAATTAAACCACACACGTACTGAGATTTGTACGCCTATGGAAAGGCTTTACGTGTGAAGAGGCTGGAAACACAAAGTCGAATGTAACATTAGAGCCATCTGTGGCAAGTACAGACAGAAAAACGAAGACAATACAAGGAGTATTAAGAAATCCAGCTCTACGTTTCAACTATCGATGTACACATGTAGATCGTTTAGAACCAAACAGTACAAAAAGGAAAACAGATGCGACCTGAAACTGGCAGTAGAAGTTCTTTAAATATTCATTTCACAAACGTACAGTCGATAAATCGCACCTTTCTCAGAACTACTTAAATTGTAGTCTAGAGCTGTCTTAGAGGACCGCTTCACTAGCTCGCTATGAATATTACTAGGGAAATACTTACCTGGAATCCGCGCATTTCCTACGCTGTTCCTCACCTTCACAAGTTTCTTTTTATAGCATCAGAAAAATACTTACTCTTTCTCTGGCATTTCCCTGAGTTGAAGAAGATAGAGATGTATCTTGAAACTTTGAGTTTGCTCTAATAACTAGCCTTTTCTTCTTCTGAGTCTCTCTGAAGATATATTTTGTTTTTCTTTTTTGGACTGTTGTTCTTGTACATTTACTCTTTCTTGAACACCTGAGTTGTGTTTATTCATCAGGTAGTGACTGGTTGCTCCTCACCACTTGAGTTGTGTTTATTCATCAGGTAGTGACTGGTTGCTCCTCACCACTTGAGTTGTGTTTATTCATCAGGTAGTGACTGGTTGCTCCTCACCACCTGAGTTGTGTTTATTCATCAGGTAGTGACTGGTTGCTCCTCACCACCTGAGTTGTGTTTATTCATCAGGTAGTGACTGGTTGCTCCTCACAGTATAATTTCATAGGATGAAAGTAGAGATAGGTGGCTCCTTGGAATATCCTTAAAGTGGTGTGGAATCGCATAAAACATCTTCTGTAAACTACTAATATATTACTTTAGAGGTACAACAGCTGAACTTTTTAACAGATTCGCTTAGCCAGTAAGTTAACGAAACACAGCATTAGAGCACTGCTTGATATAATACTATCCTTGTTTCCTTGGGTTATGTATTAACTGATTCACCTAGGGGGTCATTGATTAATTTCCATCATACTCGGTTTAGTTTATGGATTTGATTTTCTCATTTCTTGTTCAGGTGAAAAGTTAAAGAGGGAGCAGATATGAGATGGATAAAACATCAATAATAAACTTTCGGGTGTCTTTTTCATCAATCGACTCATCTTACACAGTCCAGTCGGAAATGGTGAATGTAGAAACCGCCACAGGAGAGAAATTTTTTTTAAAGTAAGGCCTACATAAAGTAGTGTGAAATAGCACGTTGTTAAGGGCGTGCTGAGTGATAAGACGTCCAAACTTCGTTAGATAACTTAGATCAAATATTGAACAGCATCCTTCTCTGTGGTTCTAAATTTCTGATTTAATATTTGGAAAGTGTTTAATCTCCCGAGATTGATAACACAAGGAATTTCGACTATTTTAAGTTTCATACATTTTTACTGGTTTTACTTTACAGATATATTACTAATCTCACTCTAAGCTCAGTTAGGTTTTCAAATTTCACTTCAGCTTCAATTTGAGAGATAGTTGGCCAGTCCAAGTTAAGAAAAACAAACAATATTACAGGGGAACGTTACTGATATGCTAAGCAAAGAAAACCATTTTACAGGGGTATGTCGCTCATCAGCTAAGCAAAGAAAACAGTTTTACAGGGGTGGGTCGCTGTGATCAATAAAACTGTGAATATATGGTGATGGTGTCTGGTGTAAACAAGTCCTCTGTGATCAATAAAACTGTGACTATATGGTGTCTGGTGTAAACAAGTCCTCTGTGATCAATAAAACTGTGACTATATGGTGATGGTGTCTGGTGTAAACAAGTCCTCTGTGATCAATAAAACTGTGACTATATGATGATGGTGTCTGGTGTAAACAAGACCTCTGTGATCAATAAAACTGTGACTATATGATGATAATAACTTTAGTATAATCTCTTTCGGTTTTGGTTTTAGTTTCAGGTCTTCGGAGGTCAACGAGACTGTAAACAATAAATTCAACAGACGATGATCATTTGAGAAAATAAAAGAACAGGTCATGATTCTGATTTTTTTAAATAGTCTGTTCTTACAACAGAATTCTTGGTCTAGTTTTCAAGTAATTCATGCACGCACACACGTTTCGAACGAGATTTGAACCGTGAGCCTAGAGAAACGAAAACAAGTTATTATCGACATTACTGATTGATAACACATCAGGCCACATTCGTAGTCAACACTTGGCCACGTGAACCAGTAATCTTCCATTTATGACATTGGAATAGCTTTGTTTCAACGTTATTAAAAGATCACACGACTTTTACAACAGATGAGCTCGTATGAGACTGTAAGTTTTAAATGGGCTCAAAGCGACACCTAGATTCCTTCTCCCACCGTGATGTCTGTTGTTAACTGGATCACCCCTACAATCTGACGGTAGAAACCGATTCTTGAATTACCGGTTTCTCAGTATCAACACGATGTCTGTCGTTAACTGGATCACCCTTTCCATCTGACGGTAGAAACCGATTCTTGGATGACCGGTTTCTCAGTATCAACACGATGTCTGTTGTTAACTGATCACTCTTTCATCTGACGGTAGAAACCGATTCTTAGATGACCGGTTTCTCAGTATCAACACGATGTCTGTTATTAACTGTATAACCCCTACCATCTGACGGTAGAAACCGATTCTTAGATGACCGGTTTCTCGGTATCAACATCATTGGCTGCGGAAACTTCTCTCTTTTTTCATGGTGTACTGCGCATGCTCGGGCCGTTTTACTCTGCGCGGGGAAAAATCACGCAACATAATGCGACGGTGGAACGTTTTATGCCGATGAGGAGGGGACTACGGGGCTCACCCCACAACTGAGCAGAAGATCCTAGCATAACACCAACGTTGGGTTGGATCGGCTCCCCTCTAGTCGCTCTTGCCATTAGATACGGTAAGTATATTTTGAGACAATAAGCGTTTATCAAACCCATAAACTTTTAACCTAGTTCAAAACGTTATTTTATTAAATATTGGGTCATCTTATACTGCTAGATAAGAACTTACCGAGTGTTCATGATGGCTAGGATTGTCACAAACAACGTTCTGCTGAAGAGTTTAGTTTTCTGTAACAAAGCACGAAGATACTAATGTCGTTATCTGTATAGTCCTGGACGTATCGTCCAGGGTTATAAACGTATACGACAGACACAACTCAAGTCGCGATTAAGATTATATCATGTAGTTTAACTAAAGCATTTGTACGTTTTAACAGTGCTAGAGATTAACCGGGGCATTTGTACGTTTTAACTGTGATATAGATTAACTAAGGCATTTGTACGTTTTAACAGTGCTAGAGATTAACCGGGGCATCTGTACGTTTTAACTGTGATATAGATTAACTAAAGCATTTGTACGTTTTAACAGTGCTAGAGATTAACCGGGGCATTTGTACGTTTTAACTGTGATATAGATTAACTAAGGCATTTGTACG
>NW_013674795.1:16922-19113 GCF_000517525.1 Limulus polyphemus
CATTTATACGTTTTAACTGTAATATAGATTAACCGGGGCATTTGTACGTTTTAACAGTAATATAGATTAACCGGGGCATTTGTACGTTTTAACAGTAATGTAGATTGACTGAGGCATTTGTACGTTTTAACAGTAATATAGATTAACCGGGGCATTTGTACGTTTTAACAGTGATATAGATTAACCGGGACATTTTTCACGCTATCTCATGTTGTCCTGAGCATTCGAGATTGTATGAATAAGAACAGAATATGTACCTGGTGTGTTACATAACTCCGTATTATCAAGACTGACAACGTTAAAAATATGTACCTGGTGTGTTACATAACTCCGTATTATCAAGACTGACAACGTTAAAAATATGTACCTGGTGTGTTACATAACTCCGTATTATCAAGACTGACAACGTTAAAAATATGTACCTGGTGTGTTACATAACTCCGTATTATCAAGACTGACAACGTTTAAAAATATGTACCTGGTGTGTTACATCCATTATATTCAAGTCTATAAAAGTACCACCATATACACCCATTATCAATGGCAGCTCAATAATCCTACTAAACAAAAGCATTTTTCCTTTGACATCGTGATTTCAAATAGCCCAACAAAATAATAGTTACTGCTTGACCAACTGAAATTAGTAAACCTACTGATTCACACAGTTAGCCAGCCGCGTCTACAAATGTACAAAACTTGCCAAGCGGGTAGGTTTGGCTTAAAATTTTGAGAGCTTGTCTTATAGTTCTTGCTGCTAAATGTTATTTATCGATTTATTTCTGGTTGTCAGTGTTAGTCTGTCTGTTGTCTCGCCTCCAAGCACGTGACTTTTGTCCTTCCTTCATCCCTAACAGGACGACTCGCTCTGTTTCACAAGTAGAATATTAATTATTCAACTCAGCATTCCCAGATTTCAATTTAAAAATAACTCCATGTGAAAATGAATAAAACAAAATCGGCTCGATCTACCCCTCCACTCCCCTCCCCCCTCTATAGTTAAAGCAGACTAGCACAGCGTCTGTCCACAACCACACAAAGTCTTTCAGCAAGCACCCGCCCCGGTGAGTCACTCGAGATTAATCTTTTGTGTTCACGCTGGTTGTTTGTCTTTTTCGGTAATCTCTCACTGGCATATTTTATTTCTCAGATCTTGCAACTTCTACTACATTTATGTTTCTTACGACATCCCAGAATTTTTTAAAACTATCGATGTTTCTTTAGTCATAAACAAACAGGGACGATGTGTGTGTATATATATATGTGTTGTTAAGCTCACCGCTACACAATGGACCGTCTGTATTTTGTATCGAAACCACTGGGAGGAAGGGGGCAAAAAGATTCTGAGCATCTGACTAAAAGTGCCCTCCCCAGGGGTTGACGGATATACGTAATGACTGACTCATTTTTTAGTATCTTTCTAAAGATTTGTTCTTAAGTCTGAAACATATTCTGAACACAAGTAACCTGAATATGACAGTATATGTAATTGAAATAGTTCACGTAGCAATCAACCAATCATGAGGTCAACGATTGTGGTTCTTTCTCTATTGTTCTTTGTTCTTCGCTGCTAGCACCAGCAGTCCTAGTTCGAGCATGTTATCTACAATTCAGTTATTATGTTATCGAGTCAAGTGAGTCTTTTCCTGACTTTCGTTTTTATTCCTTTTATTTTACCCATCATGATCTCTGCCAACCTTCCCTCAGATCCCAGTAGTGCAACTTCCACTTTCCTCATTTATCCAATAATCTCTCATTAATTTTACTTTCTATCTAGCTGCTCCTAATCATTTCAAACTCCTCATGTTGATATCCCTAACATTTCAGACTAAGCAGTACTACAAAAAAAACAACAACAAAGTTTTCTACAAAATGTTAAACAATAAAATAATGAACACCTATATCCAGCACTTGTTTAAATGGGTAGTTATAATGGTATCAGTAGTCCTGAACAGTATTTGTACGTTCCTAAAGTCCTATAGTTTACCACTACATACTACAATAACACGCTAGTCCTGAACAGTATTTGTACGTTCCTAAAGTCGTAGAGTTTACCACTACATACTACAATAACACGCTAGTCCTGAACAGTATTTGTACGTTCCTAAAGTCGTAGAGTTTACCACTACATACTACAATAACACGCTAGTCCTGAACAGTATTTGTACGTTCCTAAAGTCCAAGATTACTACAG
>NW_013674795.1:19832-22487 GCF_000517525.1 Limulus polyphemus
ACTGAATACTACAATAACACGCTAGTCCTGAACAGTATTTGTACTGTACGTTCCTAAAGTCCTACAGTTTACAACTGAATACTACAATAACACGCTAGTCCTGAACAGTATTTGTACTGTACGTTCCTAAAGTCCTACAGTTTACAACTGAATACTACAATAACACGCTAGTCCTGAACAGTATTTGTACTGTACGTTCCTAAAGTCCTACAGTTTACAACTGAATACTACAATAACACGCTAGTCCTGTGACGGTATTTGTACTGTTCGTTCCTAAAGTCCTACAGTTTACAACTGAATACTACAATAACACGCTAGTCCTGAACGGTATTTGTACGTTCCTAAAGTCCAATTTTACTACTGAATACTACAATAACACGCTAGTCCTGAACAGTATTTGTACTGTACGTTCCTAAAGTCCTACAGTTTACAACTGAATACTTACAACACCTCTAAGTTTCTTGCGTTTTTCGTAATTACTACCGTTCTCTACAAAGATTAGCAGCTTGTTTCACACCCGATTTGTTGATAATTCGCTACACACAGTAAGTACTGTAACAAGTTTTTCACTAAAGACAGCATAGAAACCTGGAACAAAAGGAACCGTTCTTCTCATGTTGAAGGCCAGCAAATTGTAATCACTTCTTCATACATACATATTCTCGTAAATTCAGCAACATTCTGTTAAAGATGCATCTATTTAAGCAACGACACTCTGCCTGCAGTGTGTTACAGATGTATCTTAAATAAAAACAACAACAAAAACAATCAAAACACGTCCGTTATGTTCCGAAAGGTTTTTCTACAATCCGAACGTATCAAGAGAAAGTCAACGAAATTCTGTCTCTGATGTGGAAGCCTTAAGAGCTAAGTTTGTTTATATTTAAAGCTCAAAGCTATAAAATAGGCTACCTGAGCTGTGTCAGGGATCGAACCAAAAATTTAGCGTTATAACCTCTCAATTTTATCTCTGAGGCACCGGGTGTAGTTGGAAGAGCAAAGAATATATATATATGTGAATGTTTAGTGTTAAGCACAAAGCTACACTATGGGCTATCTGTGCCTTGCCCACTAAGAGTATCGAAACCCGGTTTTAACGGTGCGAGCCCTCAGCATTACCAGTTAGCCACTGGGGGAAGGACGAGACCATATAAGCGCCAGCTATAACAGTGACACAGAAGTTAAATAATTTGAGTTTTTTGTTTGTTAAGAAGTGAGTTTAATATTTTAGTGTTTATCAGACATTATTTTCTTAGTATTCCTCTCCTGTATGTTAACTCCAGTACACTTTCTTAGTATTCCTCTCCTGTATGTTAACTCCAGTCACAGAACTAGCACTAAACGTTGAGAAGATCGTTAAGATGTTCACAGCAGTAAACAGGCCTAAGTACGGGTCACAGAACTTACATTAAATATTCAGAAGGATCGTTAAAATGTTCACAGCAGTAAACAGACCGAAGTACGGGTCACAGGATTAACAGTGCACGTTCAGAGGGTTATTAAGACATCACAGAGATAAATAAGCCAATTTACGGGTCACAGGTGTAACAATAAACGACCAGGAGGGTCGTTAGGATATTTCCAGCAGTAAACAGACCAAGGTACGGGTCAGAGTAGTGACAGGGCACGTCCAAAAGTTAAATACATAACGAAGCAGTGAGGTTTCTTCCTAGAAACTCCGGTGAATATTCGCGTTATAATTCATACGATGCCTTCAGCGAGAGTACAACTGTCAATAGTTCGTAGAATAGCGTGCAGTCACTAGTGTTATTAGTATTGAACTGGGTGGATTATGACAACCAAAACCGTTCAAAGTTTGAAAAAAAAAGAACATATTCATGTTTCTAACGGTCCACGTCGAGAAAAACATTTCATAAATCAGTGTTGTTTTTTTTCTTATTCACTCAGTCTTGAAGACTTGAGTATAGATTCAGTTTCGATTTCAATATGTATTTTACCGTATTCTCAACCTTTGAAAGTTATAATTATCACGACAACGTCGTAGTGATAAAAACTGATGTTAACTTTTGATTTTTCTGTTTCAGGTACACGAAATTAATCTTAGCTATTAGTGAACGACGTGGTTGTTTTAAATAAATTGTGTACGTGGGTGTTTATAAGTTAATGTGCGCTCTCTAGCAGGGCGAGGCCTAATAAGCATGCCCTGAGAATATTTTGTCAGGACAACAAATCCTGAAGGTTGATGTATTTTTCGTTCTTGTGTAAAATGGCAAACCCCGTCATTTATCGAAATATTGGGTTTGAAAGAAAAGTTTATAAGAGTTATTTTATAAAGTATCGATCTAAGCCTACCGTATCGAAACCCGGTTTTTAGAGGTATGAGCCCTCATACTTACTGCTGAGCCACTAAGGAGCATTTTTTAAAGTAAACAGCGTCCTCAAAAGTTATAGATAAAAATGTAACATGACACCCAGTGTCCTGCTACATTTTGTAACATGACACCAAAATGTAGCAGGACACTAATGTAACATGACAGTAAATGTAGCAGGACACTGAATGTAACATGACACCAAAATGTAGCAGGACACTAAATATTACATAACACCAAATGTAGCAGGACACTGAATGTAACATGACACCAAAATGTAGCAGGACACTAAACATTACATAACACCAAATGTAGCAGGACACTG
>NW_013674795.1:23336-25548 GCF_000517525.1 Limulus polyphemus
GAATGTAACATGACACCAAATGTAGCAGGACACTGAATGTAACATGACACCAAATGTAGCAGGACACTGAATGTAACATGACAGTAAATGTAGCAGGACACTGAATGTAGCATGACAGTAAACGTAGCAGGATACTGAATGTTACATAACACCAAATGTAGCAGGACACTGAATGTAACATGACAGTAAATCAAACAGCTTTACTACCAGATAATTTTTTCATCACGAATGAGATTTAAAGGTCACCTTGTCACACAATAATGAAGTAAAACCTCACGAACAAATCTTTCGACCTCCCAGCTATTTTTATCCATGAATTGTCTGACAACGCCCTTTGTGTGATAGCGCCGTTACGTCACAAGTGACGTCACACTTCGACAAAAACTGCCAATCCTTGATATCATCAAACTCAGTCTGGTGTATGAAACCTGAATAATTACAACTCGTATTTTCATACTGTTTTATTCCATCTTTCTTCGCCTCTGACGCCACTCTGCAGAAACTCTGAACAAGACAATAAACAGGCTAATGTCGTGTACAGTCGTGTGACGTTTCATTATCCAAAAGCGTTTAACGTGTTAAATATTAGTTAAAGAAGCCCGAGAAACCGAATCGTTGACATCACTTTAAATCATCTTACGTAAACCAGTTGGGTTCGGACGAGCGTTTTAAAATGTTTCATGAAACCTAAGCAGTTTCTCTGACGGGGTTACATATCAGACGAAACCGAACAGGGAACATATATATCTAAATATGAATCGAAACCGTGCTGCTGGTTTTTCACTCTAAGTTTAAATAAATTCGAAAGAGAACAGTGTTTACGATCGTAAAGGTACAAAAGATCCGAAACCGGTGTCTATCACAAACAAGCCGATATCACGAAACTGGTTTCACTGCTAGGTTTGACATCGGTAGTCGGTGTCTATCACAAACAAGCCGAGATCACGAAACTGATTTCACTGCTAGGTTTGACATCGGTAGTCGGTGTCTATCACAAACAAGCCGATATCACGAAACTGGTTTCACTGCTAGGTTTGACATCGGTAGTCGGTGTCTATCACAAACAAGCCGAGATCACGAAACTGGTTTCACTGCTAGGTTTGACATCGGTAGTCGGTGTCTATCACAAACAAGCCGATATCACGAAACTGGTTTCACTGCTAGGTTTGACATCGGTAGTCGGTGTCTATCACAAACAAGCTGAGATCACGAAACTGGTTTCACTGCTAGGTTTGACATCGGTAGTCGGTGTCTATCACAAACAAGCCGAGATCAAGAAACTGGTTTCACTGCTAGGTTTAACATGAAAGTGATTTGATAATTAGCACATTAGCTTGGTGTTTAGGGCACGTGACTCTCTACATGCGGATCTAAGGTTCGAATCTTGTCTTGCTCACCCTTTCAGTCGTGGGGGCGTTATAATGTGACGGTCAATCCCAAGAGTTGGTGGTGCTAATTAGCCACTGTTCCTCTACCCTCTCACTTCTAAGTTCGGGACGACCAAACCATTAGATAGCCTCGAGTCGCTTTGGGTGAAATTAAAAACTAAAGAAAGAAACAAGTGATAATCGTGGCGGTCAAACCGATCTTGGTTTGGTACCCCAGCTGTTTCCAGCATACAAGATGAAAAATGCAATTGTCTGTCGTCAAACCAGAACAATTTATTGTCTAAGGCGGTTTCCCACCAGCACGTGACTCCTCCATGTGGTGAAAATATTAATTAGTGTTAAGTAAAGACTGTATCTCGTGCGATCAAGATGCAGTAAGGATGAAACAGATACAAATTTCAACTTATTATTGTGCCCAGTGACGTAGCAAGGGTTCGCAGCATCCGGGGGGGGGCACAGACACTTTTGGCGCCCCCACCTCTGAAATGTTTTGTGACTCATTACCCACTTAATGACAATAACATAAAGAATTAATTGCCACCTTACACAGACCTAAAATAAAGTCACAATATAACATCTCACGATATCACAACTGTAAACCTGGAACTAATGAAGTATGGCCTATTAGGTGTACTTACATAATTTGTAAACCATTTTGATATTTATGTCATCCAGTATTGTTCAAAGTCACATAGCTAGAGTAATCTTTCAAGCATGCAGAATAAATTTCTGTTATAAAACTTATGTTTTATATGAGAAGCCAATCACTTGTGATATACATGGATTATAAAACAGATTGATAAAAACTACTTAAGTTTACAAAT
>NW_013674795.1:26106-27004 GCF_000517525.1 Limulus polyphemus
CTGTTATTTCTGTAATCAAGCAATCAATAACGTCCTTCATGATGCGATAAATTTCCTGTTCAGCAGTCAATCCAGCATCAGCTGCATTTTCACCTGGTATTCGTTTACGACGTATTTTTCTTCTTTCAATGGTCAATCCTCATGTTTCACATTGATTCTTGCCCACTTTAAGTGCTTCTTGACAGGACTTTTCTTGTGAGTCTATCAATTTCTCTTTCAAAGAATCAATATCAGCAGCTGCTTCTCTAAAATTCATTTTTTAGGGTCCTGAAGACGTTTCTGCACTCGATTGATAGATGATAAAAGATTTCTCCAAAAATGAAAAAGTACAAGAAAATCAAATGTAAGCATGCGTTGCAGAATATTATGAGCACCACATTTTGTTTCAGCCGTGTTGCCATTCTCACTTAATTGCTCTAACAGTCCTATCAATTCATCCAGTTTTTCATGTACAACTTTTACTGCCTTTTCTCTTGCCCTCCACCGTGTTTCTGATTCACGCTTGACAGAGATCTTAAGCTTCTGCTGCAGTTCGTCCCATCGAGTTGTTGAATGAGCAAAGAAAAATTATAAATGGCTTCATTTATACCAAAAAAGGTAATAACTGTTGTTTCCTGACTTGCAGCATGAAGACATGCTAAGTTCAAACTATGGTTGTCACAGTTTATAAACACTGCTTTTGGCTTTTTGTTCAGAATTCTTTGTTGAACGCCTGACAAATAACCTGACATGACAGCAGCATTATCATAACATTGTAAACAACAATCACTCAGTAAAATTCCATGCGCTTCTAATTTTCTTTTTCAAATGAAATAGCATGTTCACAATCTTGCACTTTGACCTCTTTGCTGCCATCAAAAGGAACAGATGCTGACTTTACTGGTGTCATCACTTCCAG
>NW_013674796.1:0-441 GCF_000517525.1 Limulus polyphemus
TGGGGATGCGAACCCGCGACCCGCAGATTGCGAGTCGAGCGTCCTAACCACCTGGCCATGCCGGGCCTATGAAAAAAGGTGCAGCCAAACAAACGATTGAGCGTGCCACTTAAAGGAATGAAATCAAACTTGTCGGCCAAATTGCTAGCTACACTTATAGGATTCATAAGAATTTTACAGCAAATATTCAATCATTAGTTACCCAGGATGCGTTTTTTGTTCAACTTGGGGGATGATGGTGGGTAAAACAAGATATGTGGCCTAGGTAACTAATGAATAAATATTTGCTATAAAATTATTATCAATGCTATAAGTGTAGCTACCAGTTTGGCCGCCAATTTTGATCTCATTCCTTTAGATCGCACACTCAATCCTTTTTTTTTTGGCCGCACTTTTTTTCACACCTAAGGTGTTTTTCATTAGATATCATGACTTTTTTGT
>NW_013674796.1:1411-2993 GCF_000517525.1 Limulus polyphemus
ATCATAACCTTTATCAGAGTTTTCCTGGTGTATTATCTGATCCATCATAACCTTTATCAGAGTTTTCCTGGTGTATTATCTGATCCATCATAACCTTTATCGGATTTCGGTAAAATTATACTTCCATCTCGTTTATATAATTTTTAAATATCTAATAATATTGTTAAGAGAAAGCTTTATAAAGAAAGGCATAAATATAAGTATAAACTTGGAGAGAATATAAAAAAGTATAAAATTGACACGTTTAAATAAAAGCTTTCTATAGTTTGTTTTGTGCAACGTTTCAGGCAAAACAAAACAAAATCAATTTAAACAAATACAATATTGTCAGTTATTTCTCTCTTTTGTTTTTACACTACCAATAAATTTTACAAAAAAAATATTTTTGTAATTTATATAGCCATTGTTTTCATGGTTTATATACAAACTAGAATCGTGACTTATAAGTGAAGTGATTGACGACAAATACCGTGAAAAATTGAGATAATCAAAGCTAAAAAGAGTGAAATGATTAAAAAAACATTCAACCATCACTTGGATATCTTTGTTATTAACGCGGTTACAAATTAGGGACAAACAATATGGCTACTGTTTGACGTCATGTGTCAATACAGTTACACTAGCGAATGCGCAATCCAGTTCAGTATAGAAATCAGTGCTTCACTTGTATTACATATTAGAAATATAACTTGATATAAACTGTCTGTGAAATACACTTTATACAACCAAAAAACATATACGTTTAGCTGAATAACTGTGGCTGGTTTTGGGAAAATCTTTGTACGATTATACAGCAATGTCCTTGAGTCCGGTTTCTTTCGTGCTTCTTTCTCAGAATTGGTGGCTGGGTTTCTGTCAATTGTTCTCACAGATGTGATGACGTAATTACTACATTCAACCTGTTTTGTCGCTTCGGGTCTTTTTGTAGCTTAATCTTCTCTTAAGTTAATTTATTCTATGCACTGTTCGTAGATAAATGTTCTGTAGATCCTTACTCAAGTGAAATATACAACAGGAACAGTTTTAAAAATCGTTAAAATGTAATAAATCAAAGGGTTTCCTAAAATCAAATAACCTGGTGGTTAAGGCGCTTGGCTCGCAACCAGAAGGTCGCATTGGGGGCGTAATAATATACGGTCAATCCCACTATTCGTTGGTAAAAGAGTAGTCCAGGAGTTGGTGCTGAGTGGTGTTAGCTAGCTGCCTTCTCTCTAGTTTATCACTGCTAAATTAAGGACGGCTATCGCAGATAGCACTCGTGTAGATTTGCGCGAACTTCAAAACAAACATTTTTTATTTTCATTGTTGTATCACATATTTCAGACTTCGTGTTTAATTTGTTTTCCTTCAAAAATTATTTTTTTGTATTTTTATTTTTTAAAACTTCTGATTCTTCGTATTGTACTTTGGTCGAGTTTACAATGCAAGATGTCTCAAGGAGTTTCACGCTCATGATGTTGTGTCAAGATTGCTGAGGTTTTATTTAATCCATATATAGTTTTTCCGATGATACTTACCACACTTACACAATGCTAGTTTTATTTTCTTATCGTCCGTAAATACATTTTCGCATTGCCCTTTT
>NW_013674796.1:3138-8951 GCF_000517525.1 Limulus polyphemus
TTATATATATATATATATATAAGTAAATTTTTTTAGTATACATATAATAAACTCTTTTCAAAAATAAATTTATAAATGTATCGGAGGAAAAATGTTGTTTGAATAATGTTATTTATGTTAGTTAACGGCGAGAGGTACTTCTGATTTTGTCCATCATATATGACATACCTCTCTCAGTCGATCATCAGGTCGTTTTAGTTTTTATTTTTCTTATAGTATCTGAGCGAGTTTTCGAGGAGTCTATTAGATAACTGAGCAATGTTTAAGTATGTGTTAAAAAAACGAAAATTTCGTGACAGGAATTTAGTTCTTAAAAGAAAGAAAGTTTCCTAAACTAGGGTGTTCAGGGATACTAGTATCCCCCTTCGCCCCGCTCACGATAATTTATTTGTTACATTCGTGAATTATTTAATTTTAACTAGAGAGATTGGTCATATGTTGTCTTCTGGCGATTTTAAAGTCTTGAGGCTGGAGAATGGAGAGATGGGAGAGGCATGTCCAGAGGGTTTCGGGGCAGAGAGAAGACTAAGGCCGAGAAGAAGCAAGGCGACAAATCACATAACAATAAACTTCCCGTGATCAGGGTCACAGGGTGGTAGGGATCTGTAAATCCAATACCACGGCTGGAAACATTAAATCCAAGTATCTTAGAATTTGTTGTGGAGGAAAATGTATGTGTTAAATTTGTTATACGGGATCTTTATAAGCTTAATTCCCGGCACAGCCAGTCTTAATTTAGAACTGTCGTCATCACAACTGTCGGGTGGACTGTCATTTTTATAGTGAAACCACAACTGAAAGTGGGGAGCTTAAGTAAAACTCATGCTCGAACCTAATGCCTTCCGATTCGCGCCCAAGCAGTTTTACCACTAAGCCACAGTGAGTATAAATTTACTTTTTCACAACTATTTTCATAAGTTGGACTAATATCACGGAATTCGTGATTCAAAATAAAGGTTACTAGCTGACGTACCCGTTTAATGGACGGGGAAGACATGAAGGGTCCCTGCGAGTGATCATATGGGTCAGATCCGAATGCCGAGCCCCTTACGTCACTCTCCGGGGCGTCTAAGCGAACATGCCAGGTTTGGTGGCAATCGGTCAGTAGCTCGTCAGTTATAATTGGACACATACACACACACACATACAGAATTTTTCCAAATAATGGTTTAGATGTCGTTTCAAACACTTTATGGAATTTTCTACACAACGATACACAGGACTTGTTTGTAGGAAAATATTTTAACAGTTTGAAGAACGTCTAAAAAGGATAGATAAGTAAAGTTAATTTTACATCGAACTTTGATGTGAACGTTCTTGTTCAAACAACAGTCACTAGGAGCATATTTTATTGAAAGTGGAATCAAATCTAAGGTGAGGGTTAAATAAAGAACACTGTCGTTGCTAGACAATAGGTACTGTACTAGGCAATTGCTAGGAAAACACATGCTAAGTTGTGGCTATAACTATTTTGTTGGGTCAGTAAATAGGTAAAAAATTAATGTGTTGGGGAAAGCTAAATTTAATCAAAAACACCTTAGGTGTGAAAAAGGGGTGCGGTCAATAAAAGGATATGGTGTTCTCACTTAAAGGAATAAAATTAAAATTGGCAGCCAAACTGCTAACTACACTAATAGCATTGATAAGAATTTCACAGCAAATGTTTGTTCATTACTTAGCTAGGTCACGTTTTTTGTTCATCTTTGGGCATGATGATGGGTGAAACAAAAACGTGACCTAGCTAACTAATGAATGAATATTTGCTATAGACTTCTTATCAGTGCTATTAGTGTAGCTAGCAGTTTGGCCGCCAATTTTATTTTAATTCTTTTAAGTAGCACGCTCAGTTCTTTTTTGGTCGCACTTTTTTTCAAACCTAAGGTGTTTTTCATTAGATATCATGACTTTTTTGTCAATACACACCAACAAACCACAGCAAGTAAGAAAGTGGCATTAGATAGCAACAAACATTAGCAACCCTATTATTCGGAACAGACCTATACTTTACAGAAGCAACCAGATTCTTTAAAACATACAGTGGTAGTTTTTCCTCCATAAAACAATGTTAATAACTTCCTTTATAGTAACGCCATGAAATTTAGATTAACAGTTTTTTGTCATCACCCGCATGCAATCGGTACAGCCGTTTCAAGCATCATTATTTACGCTCATTGCTTAAGCAAATATCACCTACAATAACGCTCTTTAATTAGTTGAATTTCATAAAATGTAGCAAATGTGTGCTTGAAGGTTGACAATGAATAATGGATAATAACTGTCCACCCGTATGATTATTTTGAAAACTTGAGATAGAAACTGATAATCAAGTTTGCTTTATAAGCTACATATGCAAAGTTATGCAACAAAAACTGCTCAATTTGGACCAAAATTATGCGCACACCTATGCAACAAGTCACGTGAGTTATTGGTCTGAAAGTTTTACTATAGTTTCACCTAAGAGTAAAAGTGGACGGTTTTTAGTTTCTTGTCACTCGAATTAAAGACGGCTAATTTAGAGCAGCAAAACTATAGGGATAAAAGGACGTGCAGACACATAAGTATTGGTTAGGCTCTTAGACCACATTTAACACCTAATTGTAGCTCATAAAAATATATCAGTGTACAAAATCCATCCAAGTTAAGTAGATTTTTCTATCAAATAAAGTTTCCTTACTTTCTATGCGATGAAATAAAGGAAGAAATTCAATTAAAATTGGAGATTTTATACTCGTGTATTTCTAAATGGGTTGCTTTGAAATTTGGTATGTGAAGTAAGGTTCCAATAGAGCATATCCACTGAAAATGTATGATAGTTTGGATTACCTCAATCTGGGCTACAAAAGGAGGAAAATCGCTAAAATATCACCTCTTTTGATGACACACAATGTGTTCTGCACGTTGTTTTCGCCGCACGACACACTACCGTGGGTTTTGATAAAGGTTACTGTGGGATAGGTTATGTTTAGTCCATTGCTGTCTGATATAGCTAAACTTCTTAGGTTTTATAATACGATGGGCTTGTTTAAGAGGATAGAAGGCATCGTCTTACTGTTATTCCTCTTCTTGTTCAGCAGTAAGCTTGTAAGTCTAAAACTTTGGGCTCGATCCCCACGGCAGCCACCGCGCAGATAATTAATGATACAGCTTTGCGCTAAAAACTATCATCACGTTGTCGAACATAGAATAAGATTCAGATATCACCGCAACTTCAACTTGGAAAATATTTCGTGTCATTGAAGACAAAACAAAAATTAAGTTAATTCGATTTAATTTAACAGTTAATGTTTTTAACAAATAACACTTGCAGTTAATGTTTTTGACAAATAACATTTGCAGTTAATGTTTTTCTGTGGAATTTACATTAAATGTCTAGTGTTTTTGATATTTACGTCAATCACCGTGAACGTCTGTATTTATTTCAATGTATACATTAAAATACATTTGATAAAAGTGTGTAAATATTACTTGAACAAGTAATTACCGGCACTGCAGAGTGCAGAATAACATTTTCTATCAGTTTTAACAGTTCATCGAAAATTACAAAAAATTATAACAAAAATCTTAAGGTTTTTAATTTTTTCGAGGCTATATCCTTTATATTCGTGTAATACAGTAACATTAAAATACAAGCGTGATACTAATAAATCAAGCAATACAGTAACACTAAAAGACAGACTTATAAAACACGATAGTAAGAAAACACAGCTTAAGAAACAATATAAATCAAACAACAAACCCGTGTTTTATTTGAAGGCAGGCCTTCCTTCTTAGCCTTTGGAAAAAGGATCGTTGTTGTTTGTTATTAAACCCAAAGCTACACAAAGGGCTATCTGTGCTCTGTCCACCACAGGTATCGAAACCCGGTAGCGGTGTAAGTCCGCAGACATACCACTGTGCCACTGGGAGGCTTGGAAAAAGGAAAGACGGTATACTTACTAATATAAGAATAGTGTGTCTGAAATAAATTCGCTAGGCAGTGACTTCTATTCGATATCATAATAAAAAGAATTCAGGTGTGGCTGACTTTTTCTTAGGAATAACTAAGGTAAAGTTTTCGTCAATGTTTTATGAAAGACATTTAAACGTAAAAATTGTACGAAGCAATCGCCACTCATTTTATAACCAATCAAAATAGGTTTTGTCCAAATTATTACAGCATTATGCAAAATACAACTTTGTACAATTGATCTCTATACTGAACTGAACCGAGCATTAATTCTTTCACGTGAAGTCACCGGAATTTATAAAGTGGCCATCTTTCACGTGAAGTCACCGGAATTTATAAAGTGGCCATCTTTCACGTGAAGTTACCGGAAGTTATAAAGTGGCCATCTTTCACGTGAAGTTACCGGAAGTTATAAAGTGGCCATCTTGTCGATCCCTGATCATAGTTGCTAAGACGTAGTTTTTTATTTGCAGCCTGTATCTAAAGTAAAAAATGCCCAGGTATGTTGCGTGGAATTGCAAACAATAGACCAAGAGCTGGTCCTATGTCGTTTCACAAGTAATTTTTTTCTTCTTCTGTAAATAAACTAATAGGAATTGATTTGAAAAAACGGATTGTAAATATTTAAAGAGACAAGTGGTATCGAACAAAAGTCTTTAGATTGTGCCCTAAACATTTCGAAAATATTTTCATTCGTAAATGCGGAACTGTATTTATACACATAGAAATATTATCACCCTGAAAAATGTCATGTCACAATAAACACGAAAGACAAAAAAAAGAAAAACATAACTAAAATAAACTACACACTATATATATACACAGAGAGAGAGAGGGGGGAAACTGCTCGGCTGTGCTTATATGCTCGTTTATCTTTTAATTTCAGCTTCAAAATAAACTACAACAGACAAATTCTGTGCGAAAGGGAGTTCAGGTCTTTCTTTTTTATGACCCACATCCTCAATCTATAAGCACCTTCTGGACCATTCAAGACGTATTTATCATGACAAACCTGTTGCTTGCACGTCTATCGGTGCAGTCTAACAGCTTGAGCGTCAAAACTTGGGTTTAATTAAATACTAGAAATAACTTCTTTTTTTTAATTCACAAAAGTTTTTTTATCCGTAGTAAAACGTTTGTATATTTTGTTCACTACGTTTCATCAAGATTACCTGGCATCATCATGCGGTTAACAGAAATTAAGTTAAAAAAGAATCACGTGAGAATCTATAATAGTATTAATTTACAAACATGTGATTAAGCAATTTCAAACTCAACAAAGTAACTTGTCAATGTGTAAATAAAGTTTTTGTACCTGACTCTAAGTGCTGAAATTTGTTCTATATATAAGAGAGAAGGGAGTGTTTAAGCTAGGTATAAATGAACACTATTGTATTTCTTAAGAATATGGTTATACGTATTTTTTATTAACAGATATTCTTTTATTTTTGTCTGTTAATGTTGTCTTCTCTGCTGAGGATTTTTACTAGAAAAGAATCAAAAGAATGATTGTTCCTAGACATGTGTGCAAAAACATGAGATAGAGCTTTCAATGTCCCCACGAACGAGTTGTCTGTTTGTATAACAGCCTTTTCAATCCGTACATTCTGTTGCATACACATTTCCTGAAGTATCATTATCCATAATACTGTTTGGATAGCAGTTAACTTAATTTGTTTTGTTTTCCGGCAAAAATGTAAATTTTACATTAATTTCAATTTTGTACTCCCTGACTATTTATAGCCCGATTTCTCTGACAGCATGACAGAAGTTCCGGATGAAAGTTAAAACACATAACAAGGAAGAATCGTCTTCTATGTCAGTTTGAGGCTGATTTTTCAGATGAAGTAGTCACTCTATTAACAAC
>NW_013674796.1:9951-12517 GCF_000517525.1 Limulus polyphemus
CATAAAAATATATCAGTGTACAAAATCCATCCAAGTTAAGTAGATTTTTCTATCAAATAAAGTTTCCTTACTTTCTATGCGATGAAATAAAGGAAGAAATTCAATCAAAATTGGAAATTTTATACTCGTGTATTTCTTAATGGGTTGCTTTGAAATTTGATTTGTGAAGTAAGGGTCCAGTAGACTTTAAATAAGTGATATTTTGGATTACCACAGATCGAGCTACATTAAGTGGAAAATTGCCAAACTATTACTCCTGTTTAATAACACGGGTTGTTTTGATTAAAACCAAGTATCTTAAGACTGTATATACCCAAATAACTGTTATATCAAGCTATTTCAGGACAAATAACCACTAAGTTGGGGATGTAACTACATACGTAATTGTTAGGTTGTAGTTGTAGCTAGATAAACAACGTATCATATTTAATTAGCAGCATTTCCCGGTGTGACAGGTGTAAGTTTACGTACTTACAACGCTAAAATCCGGCGTTCGATTCCCCGCGGATGACACGGCAGATGGCTCATTGTGGCTTTGTTCTAGTTTTAGAAAGATAGTTATCAAAAACTGCCGAGAACAAACGCCATGTTTTCAGAAGAATAGAATTTTACTAGTTTATGATCTACACATACCCTTGGAAATTGTGACCTCGTCCTAATTTGCATATTTATTTTCCGACCTTATTTGCTACTTGTGTGTGAACAAATTATATTACGTTACCAGATATTAACCAGCCATAAAAGTGACAACCTGCCAAAAATGTCTGAACTAGAAAAATTAGATAAAACTTCGTGAGTAGATTTCGTGAGATAAAGACCAAATTTCATTAGCACTGTTTTTATCGTACATTTCTCCATGATTTAATGACGCTGTTCTTTTTGAAAGTATGTATCTTTTCCAGTTAGTTTTTCCTGATTGTTTTAGAACCCAAGTAAATGAACTCAGAAAGGCAAAAAATAAATAAATTTCCCAACACATTCTTATGTACCGTCAGTAATAGCGAACAACTTAGTTTAATGCACAAATAGTTTCATAAAATATCAACTAGGATCAGACATCATTCCTTTAAAAAACCTTGTTGTAAAAGAGTATTTTCTCTCTGTAACATTAAGTGCGAGGTTACTATAAAGTCATCAAATCTCAAATCTGGCAATCAGTTTATACATCGAGGTCAAACTTTAAATTCTACGCTGAGACATAGACTCAGAAATGGGTTCAACTATTTCTTCAAAATTGTTGTTCTTTTGTAGTTATTGCAATATGCACGTTTGTGTGGATAGAATGGCCGGAAGTACTTTAGATATATGTGTAAGTTTGTGTGAATAAACTGTCAAGAAGTACTTTAGATATATGTGTAAGATTGTGTGAATAAACTGTCAAGAAGTAATTTAGATATATGTGTAAGATTGTGTGAATAAACTGTCAAGAAGTAATTTAGATATATGTGTAAGATTGTGTGAATAAACTGTCAAGAAGTACTTTAGATATATGTGTAAGATTGTGTGAATAAACTGTCAAGAAGTACTTTAGATATATGTGTAAGATTGTGTGAATAAACTGTCAAGAAGTAATTTAGATATATATGTGTAAGATTATGTGAATAAACTGTCAAGAACTATTTTTTAAATACAAGTGCCGGTAGTGCATATTTGTCAAGAAGTACTTTAAATATATGTGTAAGATTGTAAGCCAGTGTGAATAAACTTTCAAGAAGTACTTTGGATATCTGTGTAAGATTGTAAGCCAGTGTGAATAAACTTTCAAGAAGTACTTTGGATACTTGTGTATGACTGTAAGCCAGTGTGAATAAACTTTCAAGAAGTACTTTGGATACCTGTGTATGACTGTAAGCTAGTGTGAATAAACTGACAAGCAAGTATACTTTGGATATCTATGTGATGGCTGTAAGCCAGTGTTAATAAACTGCAGAAAATACTTTGGAAATCTGTGTGATGGTTGTAAGCCAATGTGGAGAAACTGACAAGAAGTAATTTAAATATCTGTGTGTAAGGCTTTTGTAATGTTCTCTATTCACCACAAGTAGTCTAAAATAATGTTGTGTATTTGAAGAGTAGGAAACATCAATACTACACGGTGTTGTTCTGAACACTTTTTTTTGACAAGGTTGTCGTTTTTATCACAAAACGTGGGTATGTTGAGGGGGGGGGTAATAAGGAAGTCTTGTCTATTCTTTAATAACTCACATTGAAATTGTTTAAGGTAATACCATTCTTTATGAATAAAGCCTAAACAAAAGTAAACCAAAGTGAAACACTCACCAAATGAATCTAAGTTTATTAAGGAATAAGAAAAACTTTTCAGACAACAACCCTTCATCAGTTTTCCAATGGGTTTTTCTCCACACGTTGAATAAACTTAGTTTAATTCGACGAGTGTTTAAAATTATTTAATTTTCTTCTACATTTTGTAATTTCTTCACCTACGCAGTTGATTTAGTTCCAGAACACAAAAATAAACCAAATAAGAAGATCAAATCTTTCATAACGACAAACTTTATGTTGTTCTTCTATTCACCATGCACAAGTCAGTAGGCCCGGCATGGCC
>NW_013674796.1:13332-15374 GCF_000517525.1 Limulus polyphemus
GGGAAGGCAGCTAAGTCATCACCACCCACCGCCAACTCTTGGGCTACTCTTTTACTAACGAATAGTGGGATTGACCGTCACATTATAACGCCCCCACGGCTGAAAGGGCGAGCATGTTTCGTGTGACGGGGATTCGAACCCACGACCCACAGATTGCGAGTCGAGCACCCTAACCACCTGGCCATGCCGAGCCCACGGGTATCGAAACCTGGTTTTTAGCATTGCTGTGCCACTGGGGGGCATTAAGTAAGACAGGTACAAAAAAGGTAAATTCGAGAAATTTTCTTTGTGTATTAATACTAAAAAATACACCTAATGAAATCACTTAATTCAAATACGAAACGAGTACAAAATATATTAATTTTCGGTTTTTCTTTTATAGTGTTTATGTAGTGAATGATAATCAAATTAGTCGTGCCTTAGCATTTAATGGACGCTTTAATTTAAAACTACTTAAACCTGAAAATGTTTGCAGCATCAGATTATATTATGAAATTTTTTTTTCTAGTAAAATTCGATTGGATAAATTTTGATTAAACTTTGTCCAGAAATTGTGTCTCATTTAGCTCTTTCTCTTTCGTGTCTCAGATCCAAGACATGATAATACAATACCATGTTGTGAAGTCCGTATCGTGAAAGGTGTGCTTCCCTAGAAATATCCCACGGCCACATTTGCTGAGCTTTTAACCGCAATTCATTGTCGTAAACGGGATTTTAGTAAGAGATGCACAGTTTGCGTCATCTTCTCCTGACCTGCGTCATGGAGAATCCATCTGCGAACATACGAGGAAAAACGTTCTTCGTGTCATAGTGGTTGTAACAAAATAATGAATAATCACGCTATCAACAGAACTTAACAGTTAACACATAAATTAAAATAAACAAATGAAACGGATAATCCAGCTGTGCTCACGAACTAAATGGTCTAGAAGGTGACATCGTACTAAATTAACCCTAGATTGGGAGATAATTAGGACACAAAAATCACGAAAGTAATTTATCTTTTCACAGTAGTTTAAACTTTCTAAAACGTATGATGTACCCTATTAGCAATGACGTGTGCTTCTGGCGTAATAGAAGTTGGTCTACCAGAAGTCATTAATGATTGGTTAAAAAAGAAAAAAAAAACGAATTGTTCTTCAGCAGAAAATTTGAAAGCACCAGGTTAGCAGGCTATTTTTTAGTTTGATTTTTTTTATGAGGCTACTGGGCAACTATTTGCTAAGGTATCCCGAGAAACTAAAACCCAATCACTGGACATGCAATGTAGTTTATATCAAGGTACATTAAACCTAAGAACGTACTTTGATCAAAAGTCAATATTAATTAGTCATGCGCCAAAAAATGAAGGAAAAAACAAACAAAAAATATTTCCTGAAAAACCACCCGCACGCATTTGAGATACAACTAATTAACTTTACGTGTGAAAAATATTGGTTCTAAATTTCACTTATATGACATTAGTTCTAGATTATTGCTTTTACTGTTGATAAAACTTGTTGATGTCAGAACACTTTATTATACTTACATTTAGAAGGAAAGTATGTATTATTATGATTACACGTAGCATGTTATAACACTTTATTATACTTACATTTAGAAGGAAAATATGTATTATTGTGATTACACGTAGCATGTTAGAACACTTTATTATACTTACATTTAGAAGAAAAGTATGTATTATTATTATTACACGTAGCATGTTAGAACACTTTATTATACTTACATTTAGAAGGAAAGTATGTATTATTATGATTATACGTAGCATGTTAGAACACTTTATTATACTTACATTTAGAAGGAAAGTATGTATTATTATGATTACACGTAGCATGTTAGAACACTTTATTATACTTACATTTAGAAGGAAAGTATGTATTATTATGATTACACGTAGCATGTTATAACACTTTATTTTACTTACATTTAGAAGGAAAGTATGTATTATTATGATTACACGTAGCATGTTAGAACACTTTATTATACTTACATTTAGAAGGAAAGTATGTATTATTATTATTACACGTAGCATGTTAGAACAC
>NW_013674796.1:15921-26497 GCF_000517525.1 Limulus polyphemus
GAAGGAAAGTGTGTATTATTATGATTACACGTAGCATGTTAGAACACTTTATTATACTTACATTTAGAAGAAAAGTATGTATTATTATTATTACACGTAGCATGTTATAACACTTTATTATACTTACATTTAGAAGGAAAGTGTGTATTATTATGATTACACGTAGCATGTTAGAACATAAAGATGTTTGTTAGAAAATAAAGAGCAAGTTTGATACGTTTTCAGTTACTTCAATTTTGAAATGAATCATAGTAAGTCACATAATTTATTTAAAACTATT
The DNA here is from genome assembly GCF_000517525.1 of Limulus polyphemus. Lineage (NCBI taxonomy): Eukaryota > Metazoa > Arthropoda > Merostomata > Xiphosura > Limulidae > Limulus > Limulus polyphemus. The sequence goes on from NW_013674796.1 coordinate 16,202, forward strand.
TAAATGACATAACACTTTTAAAGCATACTAAACAAGTTAAATTGAAAGAATATGCACAACTCTTGAAGCGTAGTAGATAAAACATAAATCTAGTGTAATAGCATCTAGCGTAATAGATGGACGAAACTCAGTACTTAGTATTAGTTCTAGCGTGATAGGTGGAGGAAATTCGGTGCATAATATTAGTTCTAGCGTGATAGATTACTCAAAAATAATGATAATTGGATAAGTCAGGACAGAGTAAACAAACAGCAAGTATTTTAATAAAGAGGTTTATGAATCATCACTTTAATATTTTAATTCAATATTACCAGCAAGTTTAAATATTATGACTAGGATGAACGTAATTTTACATGGACAATTTAAAATGAACAGAAGGCTGATATTTTTACAAAGATTCAGAATATATAAGACATCTGCGTTTATTGCGTTAACTTCAAGTGTCTACCTCCCCCTATGGGTCGGAGGTAAATTTAAGGGCTTACAATGCTAAAATCCGGGGGTTCGATTGCCCGTAGTTGACAGAGTACAAACAGCCCATTATGTGGCTATGTGCTAAAACAAATAGTCGAAAAGTTGAAAATGAAACCAACAGCTGATGGTCATCGTAGCATTTTCCTTCCTTTATTTGTACTCATAATATTTTATTTTGAAAATGTATCACGTTTTCAGTAAGAAATTGAAAGCTAACATTATTCTTAGTTCACTGGAATGTTTCAGTTTTTAGTAATGTTTATCGCTGTTAATTATTTTCAAGAAATTAAGAGGATTTTGGCATGCGATCAATAATAAAGTCAAATGTTATTTAAAGATAATTCTCTGAGTTACAGCAGGCTTATTAGACGGCGGTAACTACCCTCTCCAAGTGGTGTCCGTGGCGAAGCTAGATAGTCATTTACACACCAATATTAACCTAACATACTTTAGGCGTCTGGATAACGTGTAACAGCAAATAACTGGTTCAATATTGTCACTTGTAACAAACAGCTACACGAATAAATTGTGCATCTCCCTCTGAGTTGGTATTGTTAGTATGGAATGGCCAAGGGCGTTAGGCTGGACTCGACAAAACATATATTGTTAGCATCGATTAGAATATAAGAATGGAATTGGATTTTTTTTTTTCACAGCGTTGTAGTTACTTATAAAGATAGTTATAGTATGATGAACAAATATTTGTCAAAGCAACGTCACATCGAAATCCCATCAACTTGACCTTGTCTTAACTTTACGTATGATGCAAGTAAAATAATAAAGTTGAACTTGTAACGCTTTACCACATACTATCTTCCTGATATTTTATAGATACTGTTGCAGGCTATATTTTCTCCTTGTTGTTTGTTTTATTTTGGGCTTTGTATTGTTCTTGGATAAAGTACGTGATAGGCGTAAGTTATCTAATAACTAGAACTTTATTGAAAGCCAGGAAATAATATGAGTAGTATAAAAACGCGAGTTACACCGAAGTAAATGATGACTAATTGTTGTGTTATTTCTATTATTATTCTTCCCGAAGAATTAAAATAGTCCCAAGAACTGAAACCGCTACAACACATCAGTTGTGAAATTATGTTTGGTAAAGATGAAATAGAGTGTAAACTGAGCTGCAAAGTGACAACATATGCTCGAAGCCAGATTGAAAATTTAATTGAAATGATGAAACAGTGGAAACAAACAAGATCAAGAAGAGATGAAAATAAATGTAAATGAAGCTCGGGAATAAAAAAAAATACAAAATTAAAAGATCAAGAAGAAATAGAAAAAATCTAAGACACGAATTACAAGAACGAGGTATAATATTTATAGAAAAATTGCAAACTGAAATCAGTTTGATGGAAGAAAAAATAGACAAATTTAAAAACCAGTAGAAAATATACAGATTGATTCACTACTATTTTCATACGTAACCCTTGCTATTTTGCTTAACTAATTGACAGAACACTAGGTTTGATAATACACCAAGTACTTCGAATCGAGTGGTCATTGTTTTGTGCAATAGCACAGAATTTGACCAAACCTTTATATCTTTTACAAGCAGAAAGACCTTTTTATGTACCATGTTTTCGTTTTAAGCGTCAAGAACATAATGACTTCCTAAAGAGATCTTGAAATTCAATATTTATGCCCAGTACATGTGATACAGTAGGAACATTAAGTTTAGGCACTTCTGTGTGCTTTACATCTGTGCCTTAAATTCTCAAAGGGCTTAAATTGTGTTTTTAATCATATTAAACACGACAACTAAACAAAACACAATATTCACTCATTTTAGACTACATACAAATCAAACAAAAACTGACTATTCAAGATGTAAGCTCTTAAACGAAAACGTGTGGTTTTCCTTAAGTCCTCGACTAGCAATCTGAGGGTCGCGGGTTCGAATTTCCGTCCCACCAAACATGCTCGCCCCTTCAGCCGTGTGGTCGTTATAACGTGAGGGTCAATCCCACTATTCGTTGATAAAAGAGTAGCCCAAGAATTGGCGGTGGGTGATGATGACTAACTGCCTTCCCTCTAATCTGACACTACTAAATTAAGGATGGCTAGCGCAGATAGCCCTCATGTAGCTTTGCGCGAAATTCAAGAAACAAACATACAAACCTTAAGTCCTAAAGAGTTGGAAGTAAACTTACTTTCTCACAAAGATCAGCTTTACAGATGGTAGCCCTCGTCATCGTTGTTAAGATGATAACACGAAAATAAATTTTTTTTACATCATTGAGAAATATTTTTCACTTCTACAATGGTAGATTTTCTTAGAGCAACAAATGAGGAATACGTCATCATTATGAGTGTGAATTTACGAGTGTTTGAGTCAATAAAATAGACGACAGAAACACTACAAGTGATGACAAGGATGGGATCAGGTATGGCTTTCAGGTAAATAGCCACGACAAAAAGAAAATCTACACATATTTTCTTGTCTCTTACAGAATGCCAATATGGAGGAATCATCGTAAATTAACAACAACGCCATTCCCAGAATCTGACGTAGGCAACTTTAATTAACCCGTTCGTAATAAGGTCGGAAAAATATATTCATTGATTTCAGAATTAACTGGAAACTTTGAATTTAAAACACAACATTCGTGTTGATTCTGATGTTTATGACATAGTTAAATCACTCGTGACGCTGTGAAAGGATTAACAGACTACTTTTATTTCACGGTGAATGTAGAATATGAGATTTCGACAGCGTAGTTAGAGAGACGACGAAACCATCCATTCCTACCTCTCTCGACTTCGCAGCCTAGCAACCACACGTGAATTTAGGGTCAGAGATCGTGAAGTCAAAACACAGGGGTAAACGTCGCGCCTTGAGAGAAAATATAACGCTGAAATGAATTGATAGATTTTGCAAGGGCCTTAGAAATGACTCAAGCACAAACATATGCCATTGAAGGAGTATCTAAATACGTAATGTAAACAATGAAGCCAAGAATAAAGAAACAAACTGAAACTCAATATCAATGGCGGATGTACAGAGTAGAAACGCACCGAAAAAACAGATGCAACTATAAAGGTTGCACCATAAAATGCAAATTCCCTCACCAAAAAGAAAAAGGTTGTTATTAATGGAATCCAGCCAAACTGGGTTCTTCTAACTGACATATTGTCTCAGGGGGGTGAGAGTTTGGGCCTTTTGGTAGTTGTAAAACTAATGGAATTTTATTATGTATTTACAGAGATATTGATTACAAGCCAAAACCGTTAATTATCTCTCTAAATAATTCACTAGCTAGACCTCTCTTGGAATACTACGTACAGTTTTGGTCTTTTTATCAGGGATCAGAGGACAGCTAGGAATGGAATGGTTATGTTATAGAGCTAGGTTTAATTTTTTAAGTTTAGGAGAGGAGTAAGAGGTGATTTTTTTTAATTTTACAAGATTATTTGAAGGAGTGAAAAGATAAAGGCCTTTTATTTATTTGTGATGTTTTCTGAAGACGATAGGAAAAGAGGACACAAAATTAAGATTTGGAAAAGAAAGGCTAGGCTCCAGTTAATATTTTTCTAATAGTGTAACTGACTTAGGGAATGAGTTGTCCTTGGCAGTAATGGAGTGGAGCTGGAACTTTACAGGAATTTAACAGGGTAATTTATGATTTCCTGAAAAATAAAGAATAGGTTTAAATATTTCCTTTTCTCGAGGGTGATGTGCAAGGACAACCTTGAAAGATCAAATGGACCTTTCTTGTCTGTATATTAGGTTAAACACAAGGTTAAGCACTTATAAATTTGAAAGTCTTAAAATTCTGTTACAAGAAGAAAATGGCAACCGAAAAGTTCCATAGTAAAGGCAACAATAAAAATATAAAGAACGTGAATGCTGTATACATAATAAAAAATATAACCATATTTTTAAAGGTATGGTCAAGTTAAAGGGTGTCAAAGTTAAAGTTGTATATTCATAAAAACTGATAAACGTGTAGTGTAGTGAATATATTTTCACGCGAGACATAAAATATAAGAAGAACTTAATCAATTCGTGAAAGATGATCCAGAGAAAAGATGTCTGGTCCTACTCCGTAAATTTCTCCAGTCGTTCCAGTACCAAGTTCTGAGGAACCCAAGCAGGTTAGAACTTGTGTTACAAAGCTATGTGTCACGAACGTGTCACTTGAGCTTCATGGAGTACGTGTTTTCACAAAGATAAATGGGCCCGGCCAAGTGGTCAGGGCGCTTGACTCGCAATCTGAGGGTCGCGGGTTCGACTCCCTCGTCCCACCAAACATGCTCGCCCTTCCAGCCGTGGAGCGTTATAATGTAACGATCATTCCCACTAGTCGTTGGTAAAAAGAGTAGCACAAGAGTTGGCGGTGGGTGGTGATGACTAGCTGCCTTCCCTCTAGTCTTTCACTACTAAATTAGGGATGGCTAGCGCAGATGGCTTTGCGCTAAATTTCACAAACACAGCTCACGGAAAATTAAACCACGTGGTAGTAGACATGTGAACAACAGACTGCATTTGAAGATTAAAAAACTAAGAACAAATAAATAAAAATGAAAATAGGAGGATATTAATTATTATAATGGCTATTTTTTGAATAGCAGACAAACAAGCTGAATGGTTGTTCATTCTCATTGGTGGATTTTCTATAAGAAAGCCATTGAGAGGGATACGAACCTCAAGAGTAAAGAGTGTGAACAAAGTGTATTGTTTCACGTAAAGCTAAAAAATATTTGAGTGATTAAAGTATATAAAGAAATATACAGTTAACATCATAGGCGACAAATATATCGAAATTAAAGAAAATGTTAAACAATCACCAAGTTTTTTTTTACATCTTTATTTTAAGAGGATGAAGTTTCGAGCAAGCTCGCTTCGTCAACCTCTTAAAATAACAAAATATGTAAAAACTTGACGATTGTTTAACCTATTCTTTAATTTCATTAAAACATAACCGAACAAAAGGCGCTACAAAAAATGATTTTAGTAATGAAACTATGAAAATTAACATAAATGGAAATCCTGTGGACAAATTTCATTTCGGAAAAAGAATTATGCAATAAGCTAAAGCAGCCACCAAAAATTATGACGAATTTCATTCATCTATGACCTAAATTATCTCAGTTTTATGGTGCCAGTTGCAGGACTTTTGGGGTAAGTAAATACAGTTCACAGCCAACAGCGTCATGTCAGTGTCCATACATAGCTTCCAGGTCACGGAAATCCAAAATTTCTATCATGACTTTAATTTTGAAATCATCTTTTGATATCAAAGAGTCATTGTGTCCCACTGGTTGGAAACATATACACAAGTGCTTTTAACAACTATTTTATTAGAATTTTAAGACTTTTTAATCGATATGTTTCAATAATGAAATTTTCTCAGCACGCAAAACATTTAATTTAACGACAAGTGTTTATATTATTATATTATTTAAAGTTTAATTTTCCACATTCCTTTTGACACTGAACACAATTCAATTTATAAGGCAGGACTGTTTTTTACATCTACAACTTAAAGAGCTGGAACATTTATTTCTGGACAGATACTTCAAAAGTTTTCTGCACGTCTCAGTAATTTCTGGTAATGTTAATCACTTTGGTTGCTATGCTTCCTCAGTTATTAGGGATTGGACAGAGGATATTCGTTATAAGATTATCCTCAGATGTGCTCACTAAGTTGTAAATAAGTAGACTATCAGGGATATCGCTGGTCGATGATTGATGCATACGTTATCGGGTTCGGTTAACCTTCCCACGAGTTTTATTGACTCCTGTAGGTTGACGCGTTGAGAATAACAACATAGTGCTCTGGAACTGAAATGATAATATTAGGAACTTAAGTCAATGCACATAAGATGAAAGAAAAATGGCTTCAGTAGCTTATATAAATGCTTTTTTAGTCTTCTAAATTAAAAGTGTTTATAAATTTTTGGTTAAAGGCCGAGAAAGAGTAACACCTGCCAAGTTAGTGAAACTTTGAGAAGATTTTTAATTTTCTTTCTGAACTTTACATGACATAACATAACCAGGTTCTTTTTGCCCTAATAATAGCTCAGATCTCATCCATACTTGTTTCTTACATGAACATGATAAAAGCTGTTCAGAAATTATCAAGACTAGTCTCTGGCAATATTAGAGTAAAAAACAACCCATAACTTATCAACTTTGTTCTTTGGAACGAATAGAGCCTATAGCAGCCCATATCTTATCGAGGCCAGTCTATGGCAAGAACAGAGCCAAAAACAACCCATAACTTATCAACTTTGTTCTTTGGAACGAATAGAGCCTATAGCAGCCCATATCTTATCGAGGCCAGTCTATGGCAAGAACAGCGCCAAAAGCAGCTCAAAATTATGACAAATCTACAAAGTAAAGAGAGCCAAAACAGACGAAAGTTTATCAAAACTAATCTTCAGCAAGATCAGAGCTTATAGTAGCCCAGAGCTTACCAAGACCAGCATCTGGTGTGAACTGAGTCAAAAAAGCTCAGAGTTTATTGAGACCTCTGCGATGTAAATAAAACCGAAAGCAGTCCAGAGCTTATCGAGACCAATCTATGGCAAGAACAATAATGTAAGAAAGACATAGAATAAGAACGTCAACAATGTTTTTTAAACCAGTCTGTATTATCCACCTGGGAATCAATTTTCATATTGACTTCTTCTTAGTTTCATATACCCAATTATGTTCTTCCTTGTTGTATTTACCGCCATACCAGACAATATTTTTTTTTATTTTCTGTATTTCTTGTGTCGTTATCAATGGAAGGTTTGTCAACAATATGAACAGCTCTAGGCACAATATTTTTGAGCCACGATTGTCTCCTGGCCCCAGCTTCTTGAAATTAGTTTCCATGACAATGACGTTTATCAGAAATTTGTATTGACCATATGTCAACTATGTGGAACACCAAACAGAACAAGTAGCGTAGATATTTTTTATCAACCACCATATGTAATCTCAGTACAATAAATATTGTGTCAAAAGAACTGTCCAACTATCGTTTTAATAGAGTAGATGTGGTTATCGTGCCAGAAAGCTGCGACGCTGTCGAACTCGCTCTGCACTACCATCTGTGGATGCTTTTACAGAAGACAAAATTCAGTCCTGTTACTCGATTCAAAGCCTTTGTGGCTGTGACTCGATATTCATTTGGTAAGAAATGCAAGTTACAACTGAATCCTTGAGGTATTTAACATGACCGCGTAGCTCGAGCATATAATGTGGCATTCAAGTTTCAAAAAAAAAACAATCTTTGTATCTCAGTCTCAACAAGTGATAAGGTTAAGTATCGCCTAGGTAAAACATTTTTATTGGATGACATTTCAGGCAAATGCTCCTGTTAAGACTTATTTATGTCACCATAATTAAAATTTTTTCAGCCGATATTTTCAGATTTTTCATCAGCAAACTTATTTTATTCGTTTATTTCAAGGATAAATAAATAAAATACGATATATTAGGTGAATTAATTAAACATCTTACTTTGCGCTTTCATCTAACACTAGCGTTGCCTAAGCGATTTCTTCCACATTTATTTGAAAAAAAAAAATATATATATACAGTGTTTGTGCAAATTCTTAAATGTTGATAGTTATTGCCCTTTCCTGCAGAACTATACAAATCGTTGGATAAATTGAGATATAGAATCATATCTATTGACACAAGCTACAATGGTTATGAGGTTAGTTTTGTTTAAAAAAAGGTCAATAAATTGTAATGTATACAGGGTAGAGCACTGTGTTGCTTTATGAATCACTTGCAGTACTGTTTAACAGATAAGGAACTATAAGCGGGAGGATTTATTTATTAATAGATGTGTAAACTTAAAAATTCAAATATTTTATTAAAAAGCTATTTCGGCTTTCTATAATATTTAAGTATTTAGAATTTTCAACATGAATGACACTTTATATGACTAATTGGTCTTTCAGTAATTCCGAGGTTTAAGCACAGCCAACCCCAATTTAAAACTGCTGATTAGAGAGAGGACAGCCATTAAGCAGCACTCGCCATATAGCGGGATTGAATACCATAAGTATAATACTTCCATTTTTAAAAGTGCGGACATTGTGTTCAGCAGCGTATCGTGGCTCAAACCTCGGACCTTCTGATACGCCAACTGAAAATTCACGCCCGGGTCACTCATTTTCACAATCGCTGAATCTGAGAGTTTTAATTTCAACCACCGAAATAATATTCTTATCAAAACATAACGTGAGACTCGAATCAGGCAACAGTTTTCTCTGATAAATATTTCTTGAGTTCAGATCTTTAACATGAGACGAATTAACTTTTTTCTATCTTCAGTAATATAAAATAACTAGAACTTTTTTCTATCTTCAGTAAACTAAGATAACTAGAACTTTTTTCTATCTTCAGTAATCTAAAAATAACTAGAACCTTTCTATCTTCAGTAAACTAAGATAACTAGAACTTTTTTCTATCTTCAGTAATCTAAGATAACTAGACCTTTTTTCTGTCTTTAGTAATCTAAGATAACTATAATGTTTTCTATCTTTAGTGATCTAAGATAAATAGAACTTTTTCTAGTCTTTAGTAATCTAAGATAACTATAAAATTGTTTATCTTTAGTGATCTAAGATAAATAGAACACGGTGATGATTGATGACATGACTTTTTGATGGTCAAAAAGTGAGAGTTCAGAAATAATATCAGCCTTTGGTTCAACCACAAAAGAGGTGTCTATTCTTGCTTCGTATTTCATGCTTTGTGTTAATATTTGGTTGAAGGCCAGACAGAACTATTTTGGTGCGCTTGAACCTCTATTGTAGTGGCAAAGCTTTTTCCTTCTTGTAGGATTCTGACTATAAACAGTGACCGTGACATGAGTGTATAGGCTTAGTGTTTAAAGAAAGACCTTGGGTTTAAATTTAGATCCTCAACTCTCGCTACCGAACTCTTTCTCAAACTTAAGATATTTGTTAGTCCTTTGTTGTCACTAAAGATAGAAAAAAATATAGTTACCTTGGATTACTGAAGACAGAAAAAGTTCTATTTATCTTAGATTACTGAAGACAGAAAAAGTTCTATTTATTTTAGATCACTAAAGATAAAAGATTATAGTTACGGAAGATTACTGAAGACAGAAAAAGTTCTATTTATCTTAGATCACTAAAGACAGAAAAATTTACAGTTATTTCAGATTACTAAAGACAGAAAACATAACCCATAAACAGGTGCATCTTACAAAAGATCGGTATTATGTTCTGTTTTCGATTTTTGTAGTTAATATTAAAAACTAATGTGAAGCACATTTTTTTGGGTCGTTACTAATGCAATAACATATAGCAGCTGGTTTGTATGTATCTCCTTTACCTTCGTATATCTTAACTAGAATATCTAAGCTCGGCATGGACATTTATAAATATAACAATTCTTTGTCTTTGTAATGATTTACATTAACTTTTCTAGGCTAAAATGTGAAGTTTAACAAATTCGAGAAATTGGTGTTATGAAGAGTTATCAAAACTGTTTGAATGACATATGAATTACTTTTAAGTACACTAATAAATACGTAATCAATTAATTCTAATTCTGCTATCAAGGATAAGAACGCGCATTAGGTTTTCTCCTGTAAAAAAATAAACAAAGGAAGACGTTAACTTTGAATTTAACGTAATAACTCTATTAATATATTTAACAAAAAATATCATTAAATATTTGTGTCAAAAATTACTTTAGAATGAAGATGTTGTTGTTGCTTTCACGTTCATCTTAATATCTAAAAAATAGCATTTCAGATCTTTTATCTATCTTCTGTTTCCCGCAAGTTATTATCCAAGTTGACTTTTATCTATCTTCTGTTTCCCGCAAGTTAT
>NW_013674797.1:0-1316 GCF_000517525.1 Limulus polyphemus
TGTATTAATTAATTATAAACATCGTTGGTTTCGTGCTTTATTCGGTGTTCAGCCAGTTATGTTTTTAAAAATTTTCCATTTTATTAAACGTATGAAATCACGACATAAGTTTGCATAAGACTGTAAAGTGTAATCATTTAAGAAAGGTTCAAGAATAAATGAGTGCCAGGACCTACACGTACAAGTCCTGGACAAACATTCACCTGTGCTTAAATCGCATTTTCTTGTTTTTAATATAAGCAGAAACTTTATTTTCCTCGAGCAAGTTTGGCGCCTCTGACCGATGATATAATTTCTATAAGTAAAATATTTTGATAACTTGGCTTTGTTGTATGGCAGCGGTTCATCTACAGAGGGCGAAGTAATGGTAAAAACTGCAAAACGAAAAATGTATAACTATTTGTGTGTATCTCCCCATACACACAATGAACATACATACCAAATTTAGTTAAGATCCATCCAAAAGAGGTGAGGTAATGGTAAGAAACGCAAAAAAGCCCATAAAAATGCAAAACGCAAATTAAAAAACTGAAAATATTGTTTTTTTATCTCCCTATGGGCCCAATGAATCTTCATATCAAATTTGGTGAAGGTTCGTTCATCTACAGGGGCGAAGTAGTATTAAAAAAGGCACATAAAACCACAGAATGCAAGACTGTATGCATCTTCTCATCTCGATATTTGGTAATATCGTCACTATTTAATTATTATAACATTAGGACTCACAGGTCTCGGTGTGTGGTATTATATGACAACACTCATATGCTACTTGAATAGAATAATCAGATTTGTCCTTATCTCTTAGAAGAGCAATATTGTTATTATTATTATTAAAAAGACAGTTAAACGTTTCGACCACAGATTATTTTTTAGGTTTTAATAAGTTTAGTGTTAAGCCTTCTTTCATTTTGTTTTTACTAACATTACTTTTGTTATGTATGCATTTAAAATTGTTTTATTCAGTCTGATGCTTGTTATGCATGCGGTGGTCACGAATGTGTGAGAGGGAGGAAGTAGATGGGGTTTGTTCCTTAATTCTACTGTATAAGTTATGCACTGTTTCACCAATATCAAATTTAAAACACTCTTTACATTTATAATTAAAGTAGCTCCATGATTTTAGAAGTCTGAATAAATGTTTTAAGAATTGTTAATTTTTTCTACCGCTTCTTAAAATATTTTCTTGTTAATTTTATGCTTTTTCAAAACCTCTTTCCAAAATGTTATTAGTATGTTGTACAACATATGCACCTGTTAGTACAATTCCTATTTGATTATTTAAATTCATAGACTCTTCTTTAATAATTATATTTTAA
>NW_013674797.1:2316-6550 GCF_000517525.1 Limulus polyphemus
ACTTATAGTACACCAGCTATAGCGAATCAATACAGATACTTTTTTTTTTCTTGGCGAGTCGAGTTGGTTATATTCATAGGATGGTGGAGGTTTTCTAGAAAATTCAGATCACATAACAATACAAATTTAAGTGTTTACGTACACACATATATTGTTGATTCTTACTCTTGTGAATCCTCTACAACTTTGAAGAATAGGCGGGAGTTCCGCAATACATATTTAAAAGTATAAGCTATGCTATGTTTCTAAATATAAGTTTAATCTAAACAAACATTGACATTAAAATAAATATTTAATAACAAATTCGTTACAACTTCTTTCTTAGAGAATTAAAAATTGGCTTTAGACAATTTTTAACTAAGATATTCTCTATATATATATACAATATATATACATTGGTAACATAACATTAAATTATGATAATAAAATTACATAGTACACAGTGAAAGTACATCACTACAAATGTTATTAACCCCTTTGACATGGATTATCTCCAAATCATATTCTTGTAGTGATAAATTGCAATTTAACAGCCTTATGTTTTTCTTTTCTTTTTGGTTAGATATCCAATAATTGGTAACAATTCTAAGACCATATCCTCAGGACAGTAAGCTCTAAAAATCTGAGAAATGCCTTGCCTACTTTTTTGGCCAAAAGAAATGTCTCATAATTTAGTCACATGTCTTGTTGACACCTAAATGACACCATGGGGAGTCCATGGGCAATTTTCAATATTTCAGAACGATATGCTTTGGGAACAACGATTTGATAAACAATAGCCCAGTCCTCTGAAGCTGGCACATCTGATGGTCTCCATTTCTTCATACGCACATCATTTTTGAAAAAAATAACCATTTGGAACTTTCTCCAGTTTATCTTTGGGAGTGCATATTCAAATAGTGTAGAGATCTGCAAATCTTTTTCTTGCTCAGCTATCAGTTTACTTTTAGTAAACGGAACTTCACCAGGTGAATCGCATCTCTCACGTCCATAATTGTCACTACCGAGGTATTGTAAGTAGGACGATCATCTACAAGATCTCTGTCGGATCCAAAAAATGTCTGAGACAAATCTATAATATCTTCCTAACTAGTTATTCTACTATTAGGATACATCAATCTTGATGTGTGCTATTGTAGTCACTCCTTAGCTATTCTAACATAAGTACACATTGCTCTCAAAGTGTGGTATAATAGCCACAACCTAGTTATTCTAACATTAGAACACACACATCTCGATGTGTGGTATTATCGCCACATATTAGTTATTTCAACATAAGACTCAAGGATTTCCATGTTATTGAGATATGTGTGTTCTAATGTTAGAATAACTAAGTTGTGGCTATTATACCACACTTTGAGAGCAATGTGTACTTATGTTAGAATAGCTAAGGAGTGACTACAATAGCACACATCAAGATACGTGTGTACTAATGTTAAAATAACTAACTTGTGGCTATAATACCAGGACTTGTGTCGCTAAAGTTTCGTCGGAACGAAGTTACGGAAAGTTAATTAACAAACGGAGACGTAACAATATAGTCCTTTTAGGACAAGAAATGTAATAAATGTATACTGAAAAAACTTTAATTACTTAACTGAGTAAGTTATAATTATCATATTGTCCTTGTAGGACTAATTAATGATAATGAAATATAATGTCATTTATAGGAATAATTAATTATTAATGAATTAGTGTTAAGCTTCTTTCCTCAGGACTTGATTTAATTATAACTTATTTAATGAATTTTTCAAATGTTAATGTTAAGCGTCCTCTAAAGATGAACTAATTAATTAATGTTTAGCGTCCTTTTAAGGACGAATTAATTACAAACGATGTAATGAATTAATTAAAAACTATTTAATGAATTAGAATTAAGCGCCCTTTTTAGGAATGGTTTAATTAATTATCGTCTTTCATGGCGGCCTAGCAATGCGTTCTTATATCCTTTTAAGACAGGAAATGTAATTAACTGGTATATCAATACTGTTACGTCTCCGTTCGTTAGTTCATTTTCCGTAAAAAAATTTACAGAAGAAACTTTACCGATATAAGTCCTTTCTTCAATAAAACTGGTTTATTCTTTCTGAATACAGCTTTGCGATACACCTAACTTCAACAGTCGCACTATAACAAACGCTATAATTGATAGCGAACGTCTCACGTGCTCAACAATATTCTGTCCGCATACATTCAATTACTCATTCTCTCACGTTGTTTCTTGGCCGGTCTTATATATACAAGACCACCCCAATCTAGTAGTCTCCCGACATTTTATGAAGGTTCGAAAAGGAAGTGGCGTGATACAAGCGTCACGTGACCTTCGCTGTCGTAACAATACTGAAAATATTTAATCACTTTTAAATGTTGTATTGTCTTTGTAGGACTAATTAAATGATAAGAAATTCTAATGTCATTTTTAAAGATCCGTGTGTTCTAATGTTAGAATAACCTACTTGTGGCTAAAATACCACACATCAAGACTCATATGTTTTAATGTTAGAATAACTAAGTTGTGCGTATAAAACCACACATCGAGATCCAGGTGTCCTGTGTTAGAATAACAAAGTTGTGGCTATAATATCACACATCGAGATCCAGGTGTCCTATGTTAGAATAACTAAGTTGTGGCTATAATACCACACATCGAGATCGATGTGTCTTATGTTGAAATAACTAAGATGTGGCTATAATACCACACATCCAGATGTGTGTGTTCTAATGTTAAAATAACTACCTTGTACCTATAACACCTCACATGGAGATCTTTGTGTCCTAATGATGTGGTTATAATACCACACATCAAGATCCAGGTGTCCTATATTCAATAACTAAGTTGTACTTATAATAACACACATCGAAATTCAGGTGTCCAATGTTAGCATAACTTACTTGGGGCTATTATACCACACATCAAGATACGTGTGTGTACTAATGTTAAAATAACTAACTTGTGGCTATAATACCACACATGGAAATCCTTGAGTCTTATGTCGAAATAACTAAGATGTGGCTATAATACCACACATTGAGATATGTGTGTTCTAATGTTAGAATAACTAAGTTGTGGCTATTATACCACACTTTGAGAGCAATGTGTACTTATGTTAGAATAGCTAAGGAGTGACTACAATAGCACACATCAAGATACGTGTGTACTAATGTTAAAATAACTAACTTGTGGCTATAATACCACACATGGAAATCCTTGAGTCTTATGTTGAAATAACTAAGATGTGACTATAATACCACCCTTTACTTAATAAAACTGGTTTATTCTTTCTGAATATAACTTCACGATACATTTGATTTCAACATTCGCGCTAAAACAAACGCTATAATGTTAACTTCAACAATACTTTCTCACTGCAGATCAATTACTCACTACCTACACACATTGTCATCTCGACACGTTGTGAGCGTCTTATATATATACCAGACAAACATATATCTAGTAAATGCTAAGGCATTCACGAAGGAACAAGATAGTTCTAGAAACGTGGCGTGACACTAGTCACGTGACCTCGCTGACGCAACAATATCTTTCTCAATCTGAGGCATACAATATATGAACTATAGGTTTAAATCGCACTTAAAAGGGTAATATTATACAACAATTAAAACGTATATTTCATACAAGAATTTACCTTGTCATTAAAACATTTATAATGCAATAACACCTTTACTAGTTTGTAACAAAATAATTTACACGTCTCCGTTTGTTAATTGATTTTCCGTAACTTCGTTCCGACGAAACTTAAGCGAAACAAGTCCTTTCTTAATAAAACTGGTTTTTTCTTTCCGAATATAACTTTACCGATACACTCAACTTCAACAATCTCGCTAAACAAACGCTGTAACGTCTCTCGTGCTCTCTGACTGCAGTTCAATTACTCACTGTCTATACACACATTACCGCGTCACGATGTCCCCCTCTTATATATACCAGACTACCCTATCTAGTAAATACTAGAGCATTCATGAAGGAACAAGATAGTTCTAGAAACTAGAGGGCGCCACACCAGTCACATGACCTATTAAGTTATAAGAAAAATCTATATAAAGCGTTAGAGGAACTTATATCGTGTTTGAAATGAAATACCATTTGATATAACCAGAAATCAAAACAAGTATATAAAGACAAGTAATGACCACGAAAATATATGTTAAAATATAATTATTAAAGAAGAGTCTATGAATTTAAATAATCAAATAGGAATTGTACTAACAGGTG
>NW_013674797.1:7264-10688 GCF_000517525.1 Limulus polyphemus
AATCATTTAACTTCAGTGGATTCATATCGGATATTTCTTCCTTTACGAAGATATCATATAACTTCAGTGGTAAAAAAACTCGACCTGTAATCGGCATGTGTGGCTGGTGAATAATGAAGGACAAAGTTAGCTAGCTCTCTGTTAAGTGAATTAAACCTACATCAACTAGTAATTAACTCGTTCATCGTGAACCCTCGAGAATACATTGAAGAAGTTCCAGACCAGAAAGAAGACTTTACATTGCTTGTAAGTTTGTGAAACTTTTGTATATAAACCATTGTTTGTAATAACTATTATTGTAAATTGTATTATTCTTTGTATATTAAAATATATTTGTATAAAAGAAAACTGGGTGTATCAATCTTGTTGGTAAATATCATAAACTGACTATATATCGGCTTTAACTTAACTGCTAAATCCAAAGTACAATTAATCTACTACATTTACAGTATCATTTAGCTTGGTTTTAGACTATTTGAGAGTATAATACGTAACGTAATATTTATCCCAGTTACACATTACATGATGTTATCGTCCAATAACTTGCTCATTAGCCATGTCATCCAAATGCCTTTTCTCTCTCACAAAAAATGCATGTGGCCTACAGGCACCATCATAAAAAGTGAATGATGTTATTGAAATAAAAATCATTACGGATTGAAATAAGTTTAAATTGACCTTCCTTCAATAATCATCTATCCAGATAGCATTTCGTGTTGTCAAACACACAATATACACTCAGTCTAATGTAGGTGAAGTACACGGAACAACAGCAGGATTACTTATTCCATCAGTTAAAAACTTTAAACTACTGTGCTTTCTTCGATATTATTGTCACCACTTGGTCAAGAAGGCTCAATAAATCAAGTGAACATGACATATAACTTGGGCAGTATATCATATAAACATGGCAGGTAACTTGACCTAAATAATATATTTTAATGATACATGTGTGACCCTTATTTACACAGTCCATGTTAATATCTCATGATATGTTAGAGCACAACTTCTTTATGTACAGTACTTAAGGAAGACTGGTTCATTCCAACAAATACAATCTTCCATGGCTTACATGTAAAATCACAAGTTATTTTAGTTTCTACAGACAAATATTTGTTTGCTAAACTTCCAATTGAATGCTTGGAAAGTAAGGATTGCAAAACCCTCTCAGCTTTATCGTATGTCAGATATCACCAATAGTTGAAATCATCCATCAGTTTCTTATCTAAAAACCTCATTTGTCCTTCATTTGTATAAGGTGGGTATTGCATGTTATGCTTTTCAGAAATGTTGCTAAAACTCATTAGATAGATGAAGTGACCATTGAAAATATCAGATCTGTGTCTTGTTGCCAGACCTCCCTTAGTATCTTAGAAAGAAAATGTAGTGCCCTATTAGCTAGGGATCTGTCAACCAACTGTCCTAACTGTTCTGTAATTGAGCAGACATCAAACATTGTTCTATAGATATCTTATCATGCTCAATAGCTCCGAAAGTCAATTTTTTATTAATCAATTTACATCGTAAATTAAAAATTTTGTTTAGTTCGGGCTAAATTTTTATTTAATCCCTCGCCAAGCGGATGTTTTCCCTAGAGTTACAACTGTTGCCAAACATACAAGTTTATGGCATTTATAGACAATTTCTGTGACAAAAACAATACACAATTTCCTTGATACATTTGAAAAATATACAAAAGTAACTTGTTTTTATTTCTATACGAGCCTGGCATGGCATTGCACCTAGGATACTCGACTTGCAATATGCACGTCACTAGTTTAAATCCAGCCACCGAACTTGCTCACCCTTTCATCATTTTACATTTATGGACGTGGCTTAAAAAGGGCCACTGGCATGTGGGAATGAACTGTTCTAAATATCTCACTAACTGTGCTCAAAACGGACACCTCTATTTCAGAACTTTATCCTAGAGATTATCGCCACGGTCTTATGTATGACATACCGAAAATACACAAAAATGGTTTGTCCCTCTATCTAATCTTGGTTTACACACCTACAAACTTGCTAAATTTCTTGTATCTCCGTTAAGCTCACTAACTGATAACGAATTTATTGTTAAAGATTCTTTTTCCTTTGCTTAATGAGGAAAACCCTATTGATCAGGAAAATAAACATGGGATGGTAATACCCTACTTTACAAGACTTGAAGAAAAAACAAAAAGAATGATTAATACCTTTAACATTCAGGCTGTGTTCAAGAGCCCGCCTAACCTAAGCAGTATCTTAACTAAGATTAAGTCGGAACATCCAACTTTCACGAAACAAAACGTTGTCTACAATGTATAATATAAATATAATAAAGAATACATCGAAGACACCGAACATCATGTTAATATTAGGATGAAGGAACATCAAAGAGACATCGCACATGCTTCTATAGATACTTCAGACGTTGTATTACACGCTAGAGAGGAAAACCACAATGATGACCTCAAGAATATAAAAAGTATTGCCAAGGACTGTGATACTAAAAATAGAAAAATTAAAGAAGCCATTACAATAGCAACCCATGATTGTGGTCCTGCTACAGGCATTATCCAAAATCATGGATTCCCCCTTCATGCTTGCTGGTTACCTTTCATTAAAGAAATCAAGCCATGCTGCAATAAAAGTTACCTAATTTTATTGTTATCATTTTTTGTTGTTGTTGATCTTACTTACTACATTTCGTTGTTGCTAGGCAACTTGTGATCCGAATTGTTCAGTTACATCATGTTTATTAAACGTTTCGCACCTGTAGAAGGCTTAGGTAATTGAGCCGAAAGCATTAAAAAACCTAAAAAAAAACTGGTGATAGTACAAATAAGTTACTTAATACAAACATCGTGAGAGATAATTGGGTTTACCTCCGAAAATACTGTTTAATAAAAGGATGAAACAATGCGTTCTAATCTTTATAAGTAGAAATGTAAAAACAAGTATTTTAATTAGTTATATTGATTTCCAGGTTGGTTTTTAGTTCTTTTCTAAATACGTAGCATACTCTGATCAGAAGTTATTATTATTTAATGTCTATATAATGTCTAGTCTGTTGTTTAGACCTCTCTCTCTTTCTTTTAAACATGTCCTCTATTTCCTTGTTAAACATGTTCAATATTAAACAACAGGTTGTACAATCGCCAAGTTTTATAATTATATTTACAGAAGGATGACGTTACGAGCTTAACGCTCTACGTTCGATCGTAGAGCTTACAACAAAGGCGCATGCGCAGAATTCAAAGAAGTTACGTGCGTAATATTTGGGATGTTGAGCGTGAAAATTCTAAAACGTTACATCTATTACATAAAAATTACAAGTCATAAAAGGTAAATAGATAGCGATTAAAATTTAAACAAAAATAGAAAATATACACCTGGAAAAAAGTTAAGCACCCCCGTGTTTTTTTCAAGTGATTCAGATTCG
>NW_013674797.1:11688-17048 GCF_000517525.1 Limulus polyphemus
CCTCCTTCACCCTGCTCGAGGCTAGAGGTTAAAGTTCAATGAGTGGTCAGCGTTTTAATGAGCCATATGGGAGAAGAAGTAGGAAAATAAATAAATCAAAAATTAATAATAATAATATCAAATAAATAAATAAAATGAACGAAAAAAATTATATATATATATATATGATGATGATGAGGCAAGTGGGCGGAAGTAAAGGCAAGTCCAAGGCGTAGCAGAGGCCTGTTGATCTTGTAGAAGGAGCAAGTCGGCAGCCGTTGTTGACAAATTATCGAAACAAACTGGCCTTTACAGGGCCTGTGTGTGTGTGTGTGTGTGTGTTGTGTAGTTTGGTCTTTATAGTGTTGTAGGGGATTGTAGGGAGCGTGTTATGGTTGGTTGGCTAAAATGCGTTTCTGATTGGAGGAGAAACTTCCTGTTGTCTCAACCAATGGTAGCCACCGTTTACTCACCTCTTATCCTGAATCTGTGTTTAGTGAAGATTTTATTGTGTTAATGTAAAACGATTCTTTAATTTTTCTTGTCTTCCAAATTTTTCTGTGTCGATGATTCTAGCTTTTTCTCAGTTTATGTTGTGTCCAGTTGACATGGCGTGTTCTGCAATGCCTGAATTTTGTGTTTTCATGAGTCTCGTGCTGTCTTTGTGTTCCTTTATTCTTGTCGCGAGTCTTCTTTCCGTTTCTCCCATGTATGTTTTGTTGCTGGAACACGGAATTTCATAAATGACGTTTTTGTGTTTTTTGTTGGTAGGTTTCTGTTTGTTCTTCACCAGAATAGATCTCAGTGTTTTGTAAGATTTCTACCGGACGTCTATGTTGAATTTCTTAGCTTTTCGTTTGAGTTTTACACTGACATTTTTCAGGTATGGTAGGTATATGGTTATAGTGGTAGTGGTTTCTTTAGTTGTCTTTTCTGTTGTGTTCTTCTTCAGGGAGTTCTTGAGGGATAAAGGGTAACCATTCTGTTTAAAACACTGTATGATGTTTTGGCGTTCTGTTTCGATAGATGTGTTATAGCAAATGTTGTCCATTTGGCACTTAGATTCATTATGAATACTCTGCCTAAACAACCTATCAAAGATTGTATAAAGGAAATTTGGGTACCACAGGTATCTTTGGTGGCTTAACAAACAAATTAGTTAAAAATGAGAAAATTATTTTCTCCCAGAATTACTTAGGGTAGCCGTTTCGAAAGAGAAAGCTTTGTATTGAAGTAATTTCTTAGTGAAGGGCTAGATAGGATGAGGTAAGTTTGTAAGCCCCATTTAGTAGGTAGAGAAATAAGACTGAGTTTGAAAGAGAAGGGTATAAAACTGGGTGAAAAGTCCAGTAAATGTGTTTTACGATATACAAAAGTTACAAAGCCATTAGGATCATGATTAACAAGAACGTCCAGAAAGGGAGTAGAGTTATTTGTCTCAATTTCATGAATGAAGTGTGTAGAGGGATGTTGTGAATCAAGATAGTCAAGACAGCGTTGGATATGATCAGTATGATGGAAAATTAGGAAAGTATTGTTGTCAATGAAAGGACTGTTGTCAATCCAGTTCTGTTCGTGGTGAAGGAGAAAAATATTGTCAAGCATAGGACCCAGGGTGGGGGTGGAGTGGAGCCTATAGCAACGCCATCTATCTACTCATACAGAGTATTGTTAAAGAGAAGAAGAGAGTATTTATTCGAGAGTTTAAGCCCAGATTTAGACTTCTGAACAAGCATGAGAACTATTTACTGGTAATTTAAAAAACCTAGCACTCTCCACCTTCTATAACTATAACACACGCAGGATATCCTCAAATCTAAAATCTGAAGAAGTGGCAGCTATCAAAGAACTCTCCCAAAACAAAAATTTCATCGTCACCCAACCGGTCGAAGGAAGCAGAGTTGTTAACATCAACAAAGTGACTATGTTAAGAAAATGCTTGACATTCTTAACGGTAAGAACAGCGGTAAGTCTTCAGATTTACAATGCTAAAATCAAGGGTTAGATTCTCCTCGGTGGACACAGCTTGGTGTGGCTTTGCTATAAGAAAACACATTCTTAATGACCACAATAATTTCAAACTTATAAACAAAGAATCATTAACCCATACTTTACAACTCGAAGGGAAAACTCAGAGATATTTTATAAACCTAAGCAAAAAAAATATTATTTCTGATTGTGTTTATATCCTAAAGGTTACCAACCTGATGCATTATATGGCTTGCTGAATGTTCACAAACCAGTCGCACACCCCTCTGACCTACACCTTCCGCCTTAGGCCCTCACAATTATAACTAAGCTAAATTACTAGTACCCATCTTAAAACCATTTTATTAGGAATGAATGTACAACACCTGACTCCTTATAATTTTACCGAAAAATCAGTACACTTAATTTAAAAATCATGTAATGGCTAGTTTCGTTATTACCTCTCTTTTTTTTTTTTACTAATATCCCCCTCAACGAAATCATTAATATTTCACTGTATAATATCTTTTTCTAAAAATATTCTTGAATGAGGTTTGAGAACACCCCACTCCTATCTCTGTGGGGACCGTCCATAAATCCAAGCCGTCGGAAGATGAGAGACATGTGGTACCCCTAGATACATTTGGGTCTGAAAAAAGGGACATATAGTTATTTAGCATACTTTTGTGACTAACTTTCACCCTGTCAATTCTAGTTTTACGTTACTTAAACTTAAGACTAAAATTAAAGTTATTTGTTGATTACTATTTTTATTTTCTCCCTCCTGAAGTGCACCATAAGTTTCCTCTCTCAACAGGTACTGGTAATGTATCATTTGGGAGTCTAAATTAGGTAATTCATACTTGTTAAGTTGATGCCAAAAGATGGAATGGAAGAAAGTTGAAAAGAGAAAGCCATTAACATGTACACACAGAATGAATGGTTGATGACTATCGGTGGATAGAGTCTTAGTGATACTTTCGGCCCATATACAATGAAAGGCACAGTAATCGGGCACAACACAAAAAACACATTGTATTAGACTTGACGCCTTCGTTAGTGGTCCTGGCCCACTGCGGTCCTCCTCTTCTACTCAAACGCTTGGAATACAGGTATGCTCTCGTGACTACGACGAACGTTACCATGTTACCAGTGCTAGAATTTGAAAGATGTAAGAGTTCTTAGTTGACCACTTTTTGGATAAATCATCTTGGCTAAGACAATGTTGCTCAGATCTTACTCGTACGTGGGCTACCCTTCTAATATTTTTCAAGATATCATTAGGTTCGTCTCGTGTGTGCTGGAACATACCACTACATCTACAAGCCCAGAACTGCACCTTAAATTCTCCTAGTAAGTATAGAAAGGAAAAAAAAACATGGGATTTAGAAACAGGGTGATAGAAAAGTACCGTAAAATACATGACGTACTTGATGTTGAATATGAAGGAGAACCTCCTCCATAATGCAGCAGCAGTTACACAATCGTTCATGGCATGATGAATTGTTTCAATACAGGAGCAAAAGGGACAAATGATAGCTGATGTAATTTAAAACCTGTTTAAGTCTCATTCTTACAGGGGGAAAAAGGGACAATTCTTAACTGATGTAATTTGAAATCTATTTAAGTCTCATTCTTACAGTGGCTATGTCTTGTGCTATTTTCCAGACAAGATCACTTCTAGATGTTTCCAAACGCCTGGAATATATCCTATTCCAGACTTTAGTCCAAAATATGTGCAGGTAGTTAGTTTCTAATAACTTGTGTTGATTCATTCTTTACGGCAGGTACAATATTTGTTAGATAAAATGTTAAGTAACTTGGTGTGGTTGTTGTATTGACCTGGTTGTGTTAAAGTGCTTTGTGTTCTGTCCTAGAAGGTAAGTTATGAAATAGGCGATCTGACTTTAATTGTGTGACTGTTAAGTTATGAAATGGGTGATCGGACTTTAATTGTGTGACTGTTATGTATGTCCAAACGGCTGGAAGATATTTATTCAGATTGGGAATGCCTAAAGCCCCTTTTTCAGAGAGAGAGGTTGATTACTGTATGCTGTGTGTTTCTCTTAGCAGAGCCAAATCAGGCTACCTGCTGTGTCCACCGAGGGGAATCGAACCCCTGATTTTTGTATTGTAAATCCAAAGACTTAGCGCTGTCCCACAGGGGGACAGGTAGATGCCTTCTCTTTTTATTAGCTCAGGTTTATTAGAACATATGAAATTGTAAGTATCTTTATTTATTTTTTGGATATATTTATTGTGTATATGTGGCGGGAAGGCGTTTATGCTAGTCGTTGGAGTTTCGACTTTTACCATCAGTCACACTTATTTATTTCAATGAGGATACAGTCGTGAGTGGAGCACACAATTCACTAACTCGAGGAGTTTACAGTTAGAATAAAGAATGGCTCAGAGACTGAGATTACACAAAACATCAATATTTAATAACACTTTCTTAATTTCAAAACTTACATTAGTTGTTGACTTAAGTCAGTTAATTTATCAGAATTTCCAATAGTTCCTTTATTATTTTTAACAACGCTTCAACCACTATATTACTAGAGATATACTCGGACATAGTCAGGTTACTTGCTATATTATACAATTATCTATTAGTTACATTAATATTTAAATCATATTTTCTCAGTATCCTTACGAGTTTCCAAGTTGTGTGCATAGATACCCACAAGTAGTTGTCACACTTCATTGGTTAATTTCTGCAACTCATCATACTTCCCACAAACAAAACTCAAAACTCTCAAGTAATTGGTTGCCTATTGGAAGGGATGAATCGGTGGCCTTCTAACTTGGATGACTACACCACAATCCGTAACGGATACTGCCTCAAGAGTTCCGTCCATGGTAGTTAACCCCAACTATTTCGTAGCGTCCACTGTACTAAGTTGTTAGCTTCATCAGTTCATCATTGTCAAACTCGTGATTTACTTATACTGAGTTTTTTCCTTCTACTAGACGTAGCTATGATTGCTATGAACGCCAGTTCTTCTCTACAAATCTTTAGTTTTTATCTAGTTACTTTACTCTAAAGATTTTTACGTTTTCCGCTAGAACTAGGCGATTTTTCGTACACCATCTTCCTTGCGTGGGCGTGAAGACCAAAATCTTTTTTACTATTTTTCTCAATTTTTATCTGATTATCTGAACAATTGTATGAAATATCTACTTTCCCAATTGCTTCATATACAAGTTTAACTATTGCTATTTGTTTTAAAACCAGAAAAAAGGGTTTCTTTCCATTCAGTTCTCTAAGGTTTATTATAATTTACTTATCAATAAATCTCAGTTAAGGGTGGTTTCAGTATTATTCCATATTCCCGTAACTTTTTCGGTATAACTGTTTGCCAGGTCGTCATTTCCCATCTGCAGTTTCCCATCTCCGGAGAAGAATACCA
>NW_013674797.1:18048-26732 GCF_000517525.1 Limulus polyphemus
AATCTTCCTCGGTAGTAGATAGTTTAATCCTAATATGCATTGGTCTTTAAGGTCAGCCAAGTATACTTTCTGTCTGTTATTCATGCCCATGAGCTCGATAGTTACCCACACTGGTCCCCACAACCTTGCATAATGTCCTGTCACACCACAGAGCTTCTGTACAGCTTCTGGTACTCCTTCGTGATCTAACAAGGGTTTGCTGAGATGCAGAATCTATGACAAGGTTGTACCTTTGGCCATCAAGCTTCCCTGTCACGTAGATACTATGTGTGCTTGCCATTTTACACCTAGCTGTTGGGACTTTCACGATGGAGGTTTGTGGGCGTCCCTCAGCACCAACCACTACTGGTTTCCCGAAGCTGACCTATTGGTGGTATTTTTCTTACACTGGCTTCTCAGTTCCCCAGAGTTCTAAAATCCTTTCTGAGTAGCAGCTTTTCCTGCTGTATCATTTCCCATGTGTTGAAGTATCCAGCATTGAGCTCTCTTGTGCCAAGGTTTGTTACAGTGCCAGTCCCTCAAACTACTCTGAAAGCTGACCTTTTCTGGCCTTGAATCCAGATGACTGTACCACCCTTGGATATAACGTTGGATTCAAATTCGAGAGCTCTGGCCTTTGCATCCTGCATGGTAGAGGGATGTGCTTGCTTCACTTGTATCTTTAGTTGTGGACTGTCCAAGGCATCTACGAACTGATCCCTCAGCAACAACTTGAGGAGATCGGGTGGTGCAGTTGGGTAGGCCTTGTGTGCCATGCTTTCCAAGTCCTGTGCCAGCTCTTGTAGGCTCTCCCCTTTAGCACGGACTCTCGTCCTAAACCTTGCCCTGTAGACTTCTGACTGATTTGGGGTTCCGTACCTGAGTTCTAGAGCTGCTACCAGTGCTCTGTAGTCGTGCCTGTCGTCTGCTGACAACTGCCTTTCAAGCTCGTTGCAAGATATACTGCTTTCTGCTCCTCTGTCCATACATTCATTTCTGCCAGTAGCTCAAATTGTGCTCTATATGCTTCCCACGGTGCTTTCCCATCGTATTTATGTGGTTTCCTTCTTACTGAATCACTCCTATTACTGACATTCATATCTGGGAAGTGACTTGTAACAGCACAGAATATGTATGAATTAGGGTTTAAATGCGGGTTCTGGAAGGGACGTGCCATTGTCTGGGGCTGATTAAATCGATGGTTAATGTATCCTCCTTGTGTAAAAGACAATAAACCATCCTTTAATATATCTAATTCGCTTTTAAATTTACTAATGTATACCATTTGTACTTCTTGTTTCCTTTTTTGTTCCAGTTGCCACTGCTGTAGTCTCTGTTCTTGTTTTTCTCACGTTCTTCTTGTTTCTTTTCTTTTTTATTTTCTCGTTCTTCTTGTTTCTCTTCTTTTACCTTCAGCTAATGGTTAGATAAACAATGTTTCGTATAAAGTAGTAACAATATTTGGTAATGGCGAATGGTTAGATAAACGATTTTGGTATTTGCTAATAGTTAGATAAACAATGTTTGGTATTGGCTAATTGTTATATAAACAATGTTTGGTATTGGCTAATGGTGAGATGAATAATGTTTGGTATAAACTAGTAACAATGTTTGGTATTATATAATGGTTAGAGAAACAATGCTTGGTATTGACTAATGGGTAGATAAACAATGTTTGGTATTGACTAGTGATTAGATGAACAATGTTTGGTATTGGATAATGGTTGGTTAAACAATGTTTGGTATTGACTAAGGGTTAGACAAACAATGTTTGGTATTGGCTAAGGGTTAGAAAAAAAATTTTGGTATTGTTTAATGGTTAGAAAAGCAATGTTTGATATTGACTAATGGTTAGATAAACAATGTTTGGTATTGACTAGTGGTTAGATGAATAAGGTTTGGTATTGACTAAGGGTTAGACAAAAAAAAATGTTTGGTATTGGATAATGGTTATATAAACAATGTTTGGTATTGACAAATAGTTAGACAAAAAAATTTTGTTAATGCTTAATGGTTAGAAACGCAATGTTTGGTATTGATTAATGGTTAGATAAACAATGTTTGGTATTGGCTAATGCTTAGATTAATAATTTAAGGTATTGACTAATGGTTAGATGAACAATGTTTGATATAGGCTAATGTTTGGTATTGACTAATGGTTAGATAAAAAAAGTTTGGTGTTGTTTAATGGTTAGAAAAGCAATGTTAGGTAGTAGCTAATGTTTAGATAAACAATGTTTGGTATTGACTAATGGTTAGATAAACAATGCTTGGTATTAACTGATTATTAGATGAACAATGCTTGGTATTGACTAATGGTTAGATGAATAATGTTTGGTATTGACTAATGGTTAGATAAAAAAATGTTTGGTATTGGATAATGGTTAGATAAACAATGTTTGGTATTGACTAATGGTTAGACAAAAAATTTTGGTATTGTTTAATGGAGAGAAAAGCAATGTTTGGTATTGGCTAATGGTTAGATAAATAATTTAAGGTATTGACTAATGGTTAGATGAACAATGTTTGATATTGGCTAATGGTTAGATAAACAATGTTTGGTATTGTTTAATGGTTAGAAAAGCAATGTTTGGTAGTAGCTAATGTTTAGATACACAACGTTTGGTATTGACTAATGGTTAGGTAAACAATGCTTTGTATTGACTGATGGTTAGATGAACAATGCTTGGTATCGACTAATGGTTAGATGAACAATGTTTGGTATTGACTAATGGTTAGATGAATAATGTTTGGTATTTGTTAATGATTACTTAAACAATGTTTGGCATTTTTTTAATGGTTAGGTAAACAGTGTTTGGTATTTGTTAATGATTACTTAAACAATGTTTGGTATTTGTTAATGATTACTTAAACAATGTTTGGCATTTTTTAATGGTTAGGTAAACAGTGTTTGGTATTTGTTAATGATTACTTAAACAATGTTTGGTATTCGCTAATGGTTAGTTAAACAGTATTGGCTAATGGTTAAATAAACAATGTTTGGTATTGGCTAATGGTTAAATAAACAATGTTCGGTATTGGCTAATGTTTAGATGAAACATGTTTGTTATTATATAATTGTTCGATGAACAGTGTTTGGTATTGGCTAATTGTTAGATGAACAATGGTTGGTATTAGCGAATGGTTAGATAAACAATGTTTGACATTTTTTAATGGATAGGTAAACAGTGTTTGATATTTGTTAATGATTACATAAACAATGTTTGGTATTGGCTAATGGTTAGATGAATACTGTTTGGTATTGACTAACAGTTAGATAAACAATGTGTGGGATTGGTTAATAGTTAGATAAATAATGTTTGTATTGACTAATAGTAAAACAAACAATGTTTAGTATTGACTAATAGTTAGATAGACAATGTTTGGGATTGGTTAATAGTTAGACAAATATTGTTTGGTGTTGACTGATGGTTAGATGAACAATTTTTGAAATTGGCTAATAGTTAGACAAACAATGTTTGGTATTTACTAATAGTTAGACAAACAATGTTTGATATTGAAAAATGGTTAGATAAACAATGTTTGGTATCGGCTAATGGGTAGAAAAAACGATGTTTGGTATTCGCTAATGGTTAGATAAACAGTATTTGGTATTGGTTTGATGAGCAATGTTTGGTACTGGCTAATGTTTAGATGCACAATGTTTGGTATTATATAATTGTTAGATGTACAATGTTTGGTATTGGCTAATAGTTAGATAAACAATGTTTGGTATTTGTTAATTGTTACATAAACAATGTTTGGTATTGGTTAATAGTTGAATGAACAATGTTTGGTATTGTTTAATGGTTAGATAGACAATGGTTGGTATTGACTAATGGTTAGATGAATACTGTTTGGTATTGACTAACAGTTAGATAAACAATGTTTGGGATTGGTTAATAGTTAGATAAATAATGTTTGTATTGACTAATAGTAAGACAAACAATGTTTAGTATTGACTATTAGTTAGATAAACAATATTTGGGATTGGTTAATGGTTAGACAAATATTGTTTGGTATTGACCAACGGTTAGATGAATAATTTTTGATATTGGCTAATAGTTAGACAAACAATGTTTGGTATTGACTAATGGTTAGACAAAAATGTTTGTTATTGGCAAATGGTTCGATAAACCATGTTTCGTATTGGCTAATGGTTAGATAAACAATGTTTGGTATTGGATCTTGGTTAGATAAATAATGTTTGGTATTTTCTAATGGTTAGGTAAATAGTGTTTGGTATTTGTTAATGGTTTCATATAGAATGTTTGATATTGGCTAGTGGTCAGACAAACAATGTTTGGTATTGGTTAATGGTTACACAAACAATGTTTGTTATCGGCTAATGGTTAGATAAACAATGTTTGGTATTTCTAATGGTTAGGCAAATAGTGTTTGGTATTGGCTAATAGTTAGATGAAGAATATTTGGTATTGTTTAATGGTTAGAAAAAAAATGTTTGGCATTTTCTAATGGTTAAGTAAACAGTATTTTGTATTTGTTAATGATTACATAAACAATATTTGGTATTGGTTAGTGGTTAGATAAACACTGTTTGGTATTTTCTAATGGTTAGATAAAACGTGTTTGGTATTTGTTAATTGTTACTTAAACAATGTTGGTATTGGTTAATTGTTAGATGAAGAATATTTGGTATTGTTTAATGGTTAGAAAAAAAAATGTTTGGTATTGACTAATAGGTAGATAAACAATGTTTGGGATTGGTTAATGATTAGATAAATAATGTTTGGGATTGTTTAATGATTAGATAAATAATGTTTGGTATTGACTAATAGTTATACAAACAATGTTTGATATTGAATAATGGTTAGATAAACATTGTTAGGTATTAGCTAATGTTCCCGATACCAAACATTGTTTATCTAACCATTATTCAATATCAAACATTGTTTGTCTAACTACTAGTAAATACCATACATTGTTCGTCTAACTATTAGACAATATCAAACATTGTTCATCTAACCATTAGTCAATACCAAACATTATTTGTCTAACCATTAACCAATCCCATACATTGTTTATCTAACTATTAGTCAATACCAAACATTGTTTGTCTAACTATTAGCCAATATCAAACATTGTTCATCTAACCAATAGTCAATACCAAACATTATTTGCCTAACCATTAACCAATCCCAAACATTGTTTATCTAGCCATTAGTCACTACAAATATTATTTATCTAACTATTAACCAATCCCAAACATTGTTTATCTTACTATTAGTCAATACCAAAAAGTATTCATCTAACCATTAGCCAATACCAAACATTGTTTGTGTAATCATTAACAAATACCAAACTCTGTTTACCTAACCATTTAAAAATGCCAAACATTGTTTATCTAACCATTCGCTAATACCAAACATTGTTCATCTGATAATTAGCCAATACCAAACACTGTTCATCTAACAATTATATAATACAAACATTTTTCATCTACTGTTTATCTAAAAATTAGCGAATAACAAACATTGTTTATCTACCAATTAGATTTGGTATTGGTTTGATGAGCAATGTTTGGTATTGGCTAATGTTTAGAGAACAATGTTTGCTATTATATAATTGTTAGATGAACAATGTTTGGTATTGGCTTGTGGTTAGATAAACAATGTTTGGTATCGGCTAATGGTTAGATAAACAATGTTTGGTATTGACTAATGGTTAGATAAACAATGTTTGGTATTGGCTAATCGTTAGATAAACAATGTTTGTTATTGGCTAGTGGTTAGATAAACAGTGTTTGGTATTGTTTAATGGTTAGAGAAACAATGTTTGGTGTTGGCAAATGGTTTGATATACCATGTTTGGTATTGGCTAATGTTTAGATAAACAATGCTTGGTATTGACAAATGGTTATATGAATACTGTTTGGTATTGACTAATAGTTAAATAAACAATGCTTGGGATTGGTTAATGATTAGATAAATAATGTTTGGGATTGGTTAATGATTAGATAAATAATGTATGGTAATTACTAATGCTTAGATGAACAGTGTTTGATATTGGCTAATGGTTAGATAAACAATGTTTGGTAATTTCTAATGGTTAGGTAAATAGAATTTGGTATTTGTTAATTGTTACATAAACATTGTTTGGTATTGGTTAATTGTTAGATGAACAATGTTTGGTATTGTTTAATTGTTAGATAAACAATGGTTGGTATTGATTAATGGTTAGATGAATACTGTTTGATATTCACTAATGGTTAGACAAATAATGTTTGGTATTGGATATATGTTCCATAAACAATGCTTCGTATTGGCTAATGGTTAGATAAACAGTGTTTGGCATTCGCTAATGGTTAGATAAACAGTATTTGGTATTGGTTTGATGAACAATGTTTGGTATTGGCTAATGTTTAGATGAACAATGACTGGTATTATATAATTGTTAGATGAACAATGTTTGGTAATGGCTAATAGTTAGATGAACAATGTTTGGTATTGGCTTATTATTAGATAAACAATGTTTGGTATTGGTTAATTGTTAGATAAACAATGTTTGTATCGGCTAATATTTAGATAAACATCATTTGGTATTGGCTAATGGTTAGATAAACAATGTTTGGTATTCGCTAATGGTGTGATAAACATTATTGGCTAATGGTTAGATAATCAACGTCTGGTATTGGCTGATGGTTAGATAAACAATGTTTGGTATTTATTAATGGTTAGGTAAACAGTGTTTGGTATTTATTAATGATTATTTAAACAATGTTTGGTATTCGCTAATGGTTAGTTAAACAGTATTGGCTAATGGTTAGATAAACAGTATTGGCTAATGGTTATATAAACATTGTTTGGTATTGGCTAATGTTTAGATGAAAAATGTTTGGTATTATATAATTGTTAGATGAACAAAGTTTGGTATTGGCTAAATGTTAGTTGAACAATGTTTGGTATTAGCGAATGATTACATAAACAATGTTTGGCATTGGCTAATGGTTAGATGAATACTGTTTGGTATTGACTAATAGTTAGATAAACAATGTTTGGTATTTTCTAATGGTTAGGTAAAAAACGTTTGGTATAGGCTAATGGTTAGATAAACAATGTTTGGTATTGGCTAATGTTTAGATGAAAAATTTTTGGTATTATATAACTGTTAGATGAACATTGTTTGGTATTTGCTAATTGTTAGACAAACAATGTTTGGTATTCCCTAATGGTTAGTTAAACAGTATTGGCTAATGGTTAGATATACAGTATTGGCTAATAGTGAGATAAACATGGTTTGGTATTGGCTAATGTTTAGATGAAAAATGTTTGGTATAATATAATTGTTAGATGAACAGTGTTTGGTATTGGCTAAATGTTAGTTGAACAATGTTTGGTATTAGCCAATGGTTAGATAAACAATGTTTGGCCTTTTTTAATGGTTAGGTAAACAGTGTTTGGTATTTGTTAATGATTACATATACAATGTTTGGTATTGGCTAATGGTTAGATGAATACTGTTTGGTATTGACTAATAGTTAGATAAACAATGTTTGGGATTGGTTAATGGTCAGACCAATAATGTTTGGTATTGACTAATGGTTAGATGAACAATGTTTGATATTGGCTAATAGTTAGACAAACAATGGTTGGTATTTACTAATAGTTAGACAAACAATGTTGATATTGAATAATGGTTAGATAAACAATGTTTGGTATCGGCTAATGGGTAGATAAACAATGTGTTTTATTCGCTAATGGTTAGATAAACAGTATTTGCTATTGGTTAGATGAGCAATGTTTGGTATTGGCTAATGTTTAGCTGAACAATGTTTGGTATTATATAATTGTTAGATGAACAATGTTTGGTATTGGCTTATGGTTAAATAAACAATGTTTGGTATCGGCTAATGGTTAGATAAAAAGTGTTGGATATTGTTTAATGGTTAGAGAAACAATATTGGTATTGGCAAATGGTTTGATAAACCATGTTTGGTATTGGCTCATGGTTAGATAAACAATGCTTGGTATTGACTAATGGTTAGGCAAACAATGTTTGTTATTAACTAATGGTTTGATAAACCATGTTTTGTATTGGCTAATGGTTAGATAGACATTGTTTGGTATTTTCTAATGGTTAGGTAAATAGTGTTTGGTATTTGTTAATTGTTAGATGAAGAATGTATGGTATTGTTTAATGGTTAGAAAAAAAAATGTTTGGTATTGACTAATGGTTATATGTATACTGTTTGGTATTGACTTAAAGTAAGATAAACAATGTTTGGGATTGGTTAATGATTAGATAAATAATGTTTGGGATTGGTTAATGATTAGATAAATAATGTTTGGTATTGACTAATGGTTAGATGAACAGTGTTTGATTATTGGCTAATGGTTAGATAAACAATGTTTGGTATCGGCTAATAGTTTGATAAACAATGTTTAGTATTTTCTAATGGTTAGGTAAATAGAGTTTGGTATTTGTTAATTGTTACATAAACAATGTTTGGTATTAGTTAATTGTTAGATGAACAATGTTTGGTATTGTTTAATGGTTAGACAAAAAATGTTTGGTATTGGATAATGGTTAGATAAACAATGTTTGGTATTGACTAACAGTTAGATAAACAATGTTTGGTATTGTTTAATGGTTAGACAAAAAATGTTTGGTATTGGATAATGGTTAGATAAACAATGTTTGGTATTGTTTAATGGTTAGACAAAAAATGTTTGGTATTGGATAAT
>NW_013674798.1:0-1766 GCF_000517525.1 Limulus polyphemus
CTAAATTTTTATTTTAATTTTGGGTTGAATATATTTTAATTTATGAGCTAATTATATTCTAAATTTTTATTTTAATTTTGGGTTGAATATATTTTAATTTATAATTGTAAATTTTGGGTTGATTATATTTTAATTCTTAATTCTAATTTGTGGGTTGATTATACTTTAGTTTATAACAATAATTTCCTGGTTAATTATAAGAGTGATGGTGAAATTCAATTATTGGGTCAGACAGGAAATTCCTAAGAATTGGGTCTGGGTGCTGTTGACAAGCTAGGTAGCTATCTCCCTTTCCTTTATAGTTTAAAACTGGGTATAGCTGTGTGAAGACAGCCATTGTAGATATTTACGTTAAACTTCTATTCTTGTCTCCAGAATGATCCTTCTTGCTTTTATTTATTTATGTCTATTAATATATCGTATAACTCTTTTCCAAGAATATTTTCTGTTACACGTTAACTAATCTTTAAACGTTTAGTTTATCGCATTAACAAAACTATATATATTTATTTTCAATACCCAGCACATAGATAAAAATAGTAAATACATCGTAAGTTTTCACTTCGTGGTGTATAAAAAATGGTTACTATAGTAACGCAAAAAGGCTTGAAAAAACACCCTTTCTAATAGAAAAACGTTTCTTAAACTCCCGGTTGTGCACTTTAAACGTGCTGTTTATAATTTTATGTTTGATACATATGTTTTTCAGCTTTCTTCTAGAAAGTGGTTTTTCATATATGATTATACTTGACCAACGGTGCTCGTTATTCTAATATAATAACAAGTGATCAAACAACGATTTGTAAGCGTAATGAAGTGTTGTATTTATAGTCGAACATACCTGAAGAAGACAGACCAATGTCCTTTCTGAACGTGTAGTTTGTTCCATCATAAATAAATCACTTTATTATGCTTATAGATCGTTGTTTGATTGCTTATTACCATACATGAAACATGAAAACTCTAAAGAACTTAAACTTTAAAAAAATTAAAATATGTTGTTTAATTTTTGCCTGATAAGTCTAGGATTCTTTGAAAAGTTAATCTCGTTTATCTTGTTTTTCCTTAATGAAAATATCCAGAATGTTTTGAAAGGTTCCAATTTCTGCATTAAAAACAAAACAAAAATCTCCATAGTGACATCTAGTGGCACGCTTTTAAACAACAACAAGATCGACATTAATTAACAGTTTTTGCAAAAACACATCAGGATTATAAAGAATTCTTAGAAGATTAATATTAATTAAAAATGAACAGTTTTCGAATAGGTTATAAAGTATTTACTAGCCATAGACGAGTACATCCGGGGATGAAGTATTTACTAGCCATAGGCGAGTACACCCGGGGATGAAGTATTTACTAGCCATAGACGAGTACATCCGGGGATGAAGTATTTACTAAGCCATAGGCGAGTACATCCGGGGATGAAGTATTTACTAGCCATAGGCGAGTACATCCGGGGATGAAGTATTTACTAGCCATAGGCGAGTACACCCGGGGATGAAGTATTTACTAGCCATAGACGAGTACATCCGGGAATGAAGAATTTACTAGCCATAGGCGAGTACACCCGGGGATGAAGTATTTACTAGCCATAGACGAGTACATCCGGGGATGAAGTATTTACTAGCCATAGGCGAGTACACCCGGGGATGAAGTATTTACTAGCCATAGACGAGTACATCCGGGGATGAAGTATTTACTAGCCATAGGCGAGTACACCCGGGGATGAAGTATTTACTAGCCATAGACGAGTACATCCGGGG
>NW_013674798.1:2552-4351 GCF_000517525.1 Limulus polyphemus
GGCGAGTACATCCGGGGATGAGAGTTTGCTAGAACAAAGTTTATTTGGTTTTTGATGAAGCGTGTTTTTCGAGATGTTAAAATAATTTTTAACAACGATTTGTCTTGGAGACTATTCCAGTCGAGGTCTAGCAAACATTTGTGCTGTGTTATTTTAGTTTTAAGAAGTACGATTTAAAATATACCCATAGTGAAACTCAATATCATAAAAACGTTATATTAAACAGCATTCCAAGAAAGTTAATGTCGTGTTTTTTTTGTTGTTTTTTTTCTGTTTAATCTTGGATGACATCTTACGGTTGCTGGGAAGTTAGGGTTAGGCTAGTTAGTTATGAGAATTCCAGCTTTATTATTGTTGTTGTTTTAGCGCTCTGACCATGGCGGAGAGTAGAGCACAGAATTTTAACGTTCTATTTGTTTGTTTGCTGTTAAGCATAAAGCTAAACAAAGGACTATCTATGATCTGTGAACGGCGAATATCGAAACCTCATTACTATCGTTATAAATCCACCGCTAAACCACTAGAGAGGACAGGCATGGCCATGTGGTTAATGCAACCTGTAGGTTGCGGCTTTGAATCTTAGTCTAACCAAACATGCTCGCCCTTTTAGCCGTATGGGCGTTATAATCTGACAGTCAATCCCACTATTCGTTGATAAAAGAGTAGCCCAAGAGTTGGCGGTGGGTGATGATGACTAGCTGCCTTCACTCTAGTCTTACACTGCTAAATAAGGGACGGTTAGCGCATATAGTCCTCGTGTAGCTTTGCGCGAAATTATAACCACCAGCGGGGAGGGCTTTAACTTTGTATATCAATAAACTTACCGCTGACTCCCGGGGGACTAAGAATTCAAGGTCCTATTCTTGTAGCAGGCGTGGTAATAGTCTCTATTGAGTATTGTCGTATTCCTGTTACAGGTGTGATAATAGTCTCAACTGAGTATCGTCCTGTTACAGGTATGATAATAGTACCAACTGAGTATCGTCCTATTCCTGTTACAGGTGTGATAATAGTACCAACTGAGTATCGTCCTATTCCTGTTACAGGTATGATAATAGTACCAACTGAGTAGCGTCCTATTCCTGTTACAGGTATGATAATAATACCAACTGAGTATCGTTCTCTTCCTGTTACAGGTGTGATAATAGTCTCAACTGAGTACCGTCCATTCCTGTTACAGGTGTGATAATAGTCTCAACTGAGTATCATCCTGTTCCTGTTACAGGTATTATAATAGTCTCAACTGAGTATCGTCCTATTCCTGTTACAGGTGTGATAATAGTCTCTACTGAGTGTCATCGTGTTACAGGTGTGATAATAGTCTCTACTGAGTGTCGTCCTGTTATAGGTGTGATAATAGTCTGTACTGAGTATCACCCAGTTCCTGTTACAGGTGTGATAATAGTCTCTACTGAGTGTCGTTCTGTTACAGGTGTGATAATAGTCTCCACTGAGTGTCGTCCTGTTACAGGTGTGATAATAGTCTCTACTGAGTGTCGTCCGGTTAAAGGTGTGATAATAGTCTGTACTGAGTATCGCCCAGTTCATGTTACAAGTGTGATAATAGTCTCAACTGAGTGTCGTCCTATTACAGGTGTGATAATAGTATCAACTGAGTATCGTCCTGTTCCTGTTACAGGTGTGATAATAGTCTGTACTGAGTATCGCCCAGTTTCTGTTACAGGTGTGATAATACTCTCTACTGAGTGTCGTCCTGTTAAAGGTGTGATAATAGTCTCTACTGAGTGTCGTCCTGTTAAAGGTGTGATAATAGTCTCTACTGAGTGTCGTCCTGTTAA
>NW_013674798.1:4642-14387 GCF_000517525.1 Limulus polyphemus
AATAGTCTCAACTGATTATCGTCCTGTTTCTGTTAAAAGTGTGATAATAGTATCAACTGATTATCGTCCTGTTTCTGTTAAAAGTGTGATAATAGTATCAACTGATTATCGTCCTGTTTCTGTTAAAAGTGTGGTAATAGTCTCAACTGAGTATTATCCTGTTCCTGTTACAGGTGTGGTAATAACCTCTACTGTATTTTAACCTGTTGTCTGTGACAAAAGCGGTCTTCGGTTTTCTAAGTACTCCTTGCTGCGGAGTTTTACGTCATGGCTGGTTTGGGCGACAACTGTTCTAATTGTCAATGCATAATTGAAACGCAGTTATATCAGTAGCCCGTAATAGGCTATTTAAGTGTAGGGAGCTTGAAACTCCTCATAGTTTTGTACAGAAGGTTAACTGAAAGCTTAGCGTAAGATCACGGTCGTTGTTCCGACCAATCATGGTTAGATGTTTGCACGTGCGATAATACTTGGAGAACAACGAGCACTTAGTAAGAATGTATCATATCACGTGATGTTATGTTGAAAATAAAATTCTGATCATGATCTTTGTTTACATATCAGTCTCTATACATACACACGCATACATATATATATATATATAGAGAGAGAGAGTGACTGATCTTTTAAAATCTACAAATACTTTTAATTTAATATAACGCTTATCAAAAATCTCAAAATATTCGTTTCCGATCATTTCGGTTTATTCCCCAACTAAACGCCACGTGGTTGACTACACCCGAAATTAATGACAAGTTGATGAATACAACTATTAATGTAAATTATTTTTTTATCTTAACGGACAGAGCGCGTCATTTTTCTCTTGTGTGTGTGTGTGTAATTTGTCACTTTTTGTTACGGCAATCAACTTGAGAGGTTTAAAAGCCTGCCCAGGGAATTCTCTGGTTTAATGACTCACAATGCTGACTCTGTACACAGCCCCCTGGACACCAACAATCTTGGAAGACGACATGCTACACATTACTCTATAATTATCCCTTGTAAATGTTGCCTTCAAAGCTGTTTCTGACAGTGTTTCCTCAAGCTGTTGATCTAGGCAGTCTGACCGGTCTTGGATGTGTAATAACCAACCGCCCTGGGCTAAAGAGACGCTGGTACCTGAGCACGCGCCCGAAACAGACATTTGTCTACCCCCCGTTACACAGTCAGTAGACTCTCCCTGTCTTCCCGCGGATTATTGACCCTCGTGACTTGATTCTCGACGTCGTCATTCGACGGTATTCGCCGTCCGTGAGTGTGCGAGTTTGGTAGTTTTGAGCGGGGCTACAAAACGGAATCGTCAGCGCTAAACTCCGATGCGGACTGACGCAGAAGGGAAGCGAACATGCACACAAGATCCTAGTCTTCAGGAAGTTCAGTTATCTTTGATAGAAGGGTGTCTGTGTAGTAAAGAACTGCTAGAACATCTAAAAACAGATGATTATAAGGTAAGTAATGTTACCTGTAAAGCAACGTATGTTTTCAACATCAACCCAGACACTCTTCTTGTCAGCTAAATATTGACGTACACTAGTTTTGTAATTTGTCGTATTAAAAACGCACCCATCACGCGAAAAAAAAGATAATTATTTGTATTATAAGTGAAGCAAAATGACCCTATTCATGTTAACAGTTTAACCTCCACACCCTCCCTCTAAAAATAAGCATTCGTTACGTTATATGGTAAACGTAAATATGTAGCTTGTAGTGCCAGTTTATGTTGTTAGTAATTTAAAGGATGTTCCAAAGTTTCAAATTCCACAAACTGATAAGTTAAACCGTAACATATCGTAGACCAATCTATACACGCGAGCATACGTTTAGCAACACTAGGTATGCTGAAGGAGCTCCATTACTTGTCAGGATGTTATTATTGTGTAATAAATTTTCAAATTTTAAAACTCGTATTGATCTATTTTGTAAGATTTTTACAATGAAAGCCGAAAAGCTAATCGTCTGGGACCGAAAACACCGCTAGGAGCGGGTGTGTCCAATCAATGACCTAAGGCAGTGGTCAGAGAGGCTTTTTGTCGTTTGCCTGTTATCGTAATTAAGATTGTTTATTATTTAATTCTAATTATTGCTGTGGAGTAACTCTTCTGGTGGAAGACATTAAAACATTAAATGTGTTTATGGTGGAAGACATTAAAACATTAAATGTGTTTATGGTGGAAGACATTAAAACATTAAATATGTTTATGGTGGAAGACATTAAAACATTAAATGTTTTTATGGTGGAAGACATTAAAACATTAAATGTGTTCTCATAGTAAAAAAAGAAAAGAAAATAATGTTCAGAGTTCCTTGAAATATAATTCGTTGCAATCTGCATGCGAAAGAGCAGTTTGAAGGCGAGTTTCTGGAATATTTGACTTACAGGGCCAACTCGTTATGTAAATCAAATTGTTAAGACAACATTTTTACAGGTAATTTTGAGCACGTGAGTCTTGTTACCATGGTAGCAAATAAAATTCAAAGATGAGTCTTACTGCCATGGCTGTTCTTGTATTGTGAATATAAGTAACGAAAGTACATACACACATGCGCTATTTTATGGAACTTGATTCCTATTCGAGAAGTTAAGCAAATTTGTTTAGCGAACGGTTACACTATGTCTGACTTGTAAGTTCTGACTTGGTAGAGTAGACCACACAGTTTAAGTGTAACCAAACGTGGCCTGGTGGTGGTTAAGGCGATCGACTCGAAATCTCTGTGTAGTGAGTTCGAATTTATCTCGTCACCGAACATGATCAACCTTTCAGCCGTGGGGGCGTTACAAAGTAACGATTGATCGCACATTTCGTTGGAAAAGGTAGCCCAAGAGTTGGCGGTGGACGTTGTTGACTAGCTGCCTTCCTTCCAGTCCATTGCTTCTAAATTGTGGACAGCTAGCGCAGGTAGCTTTGTGAGAAAATTCAAAAGCAAAATAACGACAATAATAACACAGTTGAAATACACCTTTTGTATAATTTTGAATGTTCGGAAATTTCCATAATTTTCTGTGAACCGTTTAAAATCTGAGTAGACCATTAAAAGCACAAGTGAGCGTTTTCTGCATTCTGCATTTTTTCTACAACAAAAAAAAATATCCTACGTAACAAGCAAATCAATACCGCAAAAACATAGCTAATTACTTCAGTGAATACAAGAAAGTTTTCTATTTTCGTACAAGATAATGGTTTAGATTGAACAAAAACTCTTTCGAGCTGACCTTTAACTGACATAGCTTTAACGCTGACAAAGGATAATCAATTACTGTGGTAGGAAACGAACAAAGAAAATACATGAAAGCTAAGTAATCAAATACTAACATTTGATTCTTCACATGAGAAATACAGTACAAAATAAACCATACTGTTTTTCATAACAGATCTGTTACCAGGTCTCTTCAAATAGTTACAGCTGACCCGATGGTAGGTTTGTTCTAGTAGCTACAACTTGTGTTTACTGTTTTTCACTGTTACTAAACAGATCTGTTACCAGGTCTCTTCAAATAGTTACAGCTGACCAGATGGCAGGTCTGCTGTAATAGCTACAACTTGTGTTGAGTTTACTGTTTTTCACTGTTACTAAACAGATCTGTTACCAGGTCTCTTCAAATAGTTACAGCTGACCAGATGGTAGGTCTGTTGTAGTAGCTACAACTTGTGTTGTGTTTACTGTTTTTCACTGTTACTAAACAGATCTGTTACCAGGTCTGCTGTAGTAGCTACAACATGTGTTTACTGTTTTTCACTGTTACTAAATAGATCTGTTGCCAGGTTTCTTCAAATAGTTACAGCTGACCAGATGGTAGGTGTGTTTGAGTAGCTACAACTCGTGTTGTGTTTTCTAAGTCTGTTTGAGTAGTTACAACTCGTGTTGTGTTTTCTATGTCTGTTTGAGTAGCTACAACTGGTGTTGTGTTTTCTATGTCTGTTTGAGTAGCTACAACTCGTGTTGTGTTTTCTATGCCTGTTTGAGTAGCTACAACTCGTGTTGTGTTTTCCAGCTCTGCCTGATCAGACCTATATGTCTAGTTTGTATGTCACTTCTTAAGATCTAGGTTTTATGACATAGGTATTTGAAGCTTTGCTGAAAGTTAACGATAAAAACGAGAGCCTAATACGAGAACCACGAACACACCATTTATTTGTTTTAATAATAAGTTGGGAAACAACAACTTATAATAATTTAATAAAGTAATTTATTTCTGGAGGAACATACTACATGTTTCGATAACGTTGGTCTGTCTTCTTCAGGCATATCTTACATATTGTTGTTTGTCAACTTATTATATTAGTTCAATGTGCATCCTTACTCAACTATTTCATTGTCTTAAACAACTTTCAAGAAAAAACAAACAGGTCTGACTAGATTTTAAGAAGTTATTTGCATTATTTTGAGTTTTCCCGTCTTTCCTGGAAAGAGAATATTACGTCTGGAAGAAGTAGTTTAATGTTATATTGGAGGGAACAAGTCGCTTTCTTTGTTGGAATTATTGGCGGTTCTTCTACAGATTCCCTTGGGTATTATCTATCAGTCAGATTCTGGACTGCAGATTCCCTTGGGTATTATCTATCAGTCAGATTCTGGACATTAACATAGCCCCTAATGACCGACGAGATGTCAATATCCGTTGTGTATGGTAATTAGCCAAGCTGAGCTAAGTAGCGCGAGGCGCTTGTTACTTGTATGTGATTAAACAAGCGTAGTCAGCATGCAGGACATCTACCCAAGTTGTATCATCGTGTCCTTTAACCCTGGATTATTTCATTTGTTTTATTGAGTAGCAGGATGTATAGAACAGGTTAGCAATGCAATATTACACAATTGTTTTTTGTTTTGCCTTCAGATATTCGCGCAAAGTTGCTCAAGGGCTATCGTTGATAGCAGTCCCTAATTGTCAACTGATAGACTAGAAGGAAGTCAACAGCCAACTCTTAGGCTACTCTTGTCTGAAAGTATGCTGGGATTTGACTGTCACTCTTATAACGCACTCACGGCCTCAAAAAAAAAAAGGCAGTATGCGATTTCTTTTTTTAGCGCTAACGGGATGCAAACACTGGACGCACAAATCCAGAGTTCAACACGGTAATTGCTAGGCCACGCTTATCCCTCTTACTTTGGAACTGGTCACCTGAGGACCACGTTTTAACTTTCAGTGTTTGAGTTGTCACAGCTTTCTCTGAAGAACAAGCTTTAGTTTTATTAACATTTTAAATCAGGTGTTAACTTGATCGTGTTATACATTTAAAGAATGGAAACGTAGCAGATATTAAATTTATACTTATTTGGCAAACACATAGTAACAGCAGTTAAATAAGTCGTAACAAAAGACTGTAACTCGGTTCATGAAACGTAGCTGGAAAGTATGCAAGTCTGTTTACAAAGCATTATTTGTGTTTGCATGACAGATCAGACTTCACTCGTACCATTTTTATGTGTTGTTACAGAAACTACATGACAACTGTAGTCCTAGGGTTGTAGCAATAAATAGGCTTGCCTGTTGTTATAGAAAACGTATCTTAATACATGTGATAAGTAAACACCAAACAAATTTTACCCCGGGAAAATAGGATATCGGTCTGTGTTTAACATTGAAATAAAACTATACAACCACTATAATAACAAACGTTTTAACCAACGAACAGAAACTACATCTATCTATCTAGATATATATATATATATAACAGAGATATGTGTCTATTTGTCTAGTATCATGGGTTATTTTGATAAACTGGCTGAACCAGTTTCGATTAAACTTGATTGAGGAACTCAGGCGGATTCCTCTAATTTCGAGTCTAAATTGTTAACCAGTTCAACAAATAGTTCCAGACCGGTAAACGTTTGATTTTTACCACCTTAATTCTGCCAATGAGGACAGAGGCACCTGATACACAGAGCACAAGGGTCTCGGTGAACTAGTAGTACTACGACCGTGACCTGGACCGACCAGAAATGTGGCACTCTAACGGTGCCCTGGACTGACCAGAGATGTGGTACTCTAACGGTGCCCTGGACTGAACAGAGATGTGGTACTTTAATGGTGCCCTGGACTGAACAGAGATGTGGATATATTAATGGTGACCTTGACTGAACAGAGATGTGGATATATTAATGGTGACCTGGACTGAACAGAGATGTGGATATATTAATGGTGACCTTGACTGAACAGAGATGTGGTGTTTTAATGGT
Organism: Limulus polyphemus; assembly: GCF_000517525.1. NCBI lineage: Eukaryota > Metazoa > Arthropoda > Merostomata > Xiphosura > Limulidae > Limulus > Limulus polyphemus. The sequence goes on from NW_013674798.1 coordinate 10,820, forward strand.
AACCTGGACTGAACAGAGATGTGGTGTTTTAAGGTAACCTGGACTGAACAGAGATGTGGTACTTTAATGTTGCCCTGGACTGAACAGAGATGTGGTATATCAATGGTGACCTTGACTGAACAGAGATGTAGTGTTTTAATGGTAACCTGGAGTGAACAGAGATGTGGTACTTTAATGTTGCCCTGGACTGAACAGAGATGTGGAACTTTAATGGTGACATGGACTGAACAGAGATGTGGTACTTTACTGGTGGCCTGAACTAAAGAGTGATGTGGAACCTTAATCGTTTTCCGTATTGTGACGTGGTGCCATTATCTTGTCCTGGACTGCACAGTGTTGCATTTTTTACTCGTTCTTTACTCAAACTACAAACCCCCATTTCGCCTCCATGCTGTTACCTAGAATTACATTTGGTGGAGTTAGAATGGGGATTTATAGTGTGAGTAAATAATGTCTACATTATCTCCGGTCTTGTTTCCTTACTTTTTATGATCCCTATTTGCAGGTTTTTAAATTCTCAATTTTTTTATTTATCTTGTTTGCTGAATTTTTTATGTTCAACTATGGGCAAAAGATTACTTGATATGGTAGCTAACCTTATACATTGTAATGACAATAAACAGGATACGGTTCATGATGATTTACTGTAGCTGTTGACTATTTGATTGCATTAGTTCGAGATGTAAAATGTTAAGCTGCAGCTGGAGATTGTCATAGAGGTTTGTTTGAGAATATAGTGAGAGCATTTATAGTTTCTATTTAACTAAATTATCTATATATAATGCATAGTAATGGGCAAATATAAGTCTAGACTAATACACAACCTCACTAAGCGCGTATAAAATTTTGCCAATAGAAAAGCAGCCTTCTCAAATAAACATATATGTCTAAAATATCACTTTAAATATACCTTTTAAAGTAAATATTTTATGAATGTGTGTAGTCGAATTTATAATTATGTTATATTTTTTTTTTACTCCTTCACTTCATACATAATATAGAAAGACGCCGATTGTATAGTGTACAAAGCATTGAGTATCTACATGATACAGCTATTTAATGTTCATTTATTATTGTCTGGTAATTCCTGTTTCACCGTGAACTTAAGCTTTTTAAAGGAACACCAGATATTTGTAAGAAAGCTAACTTCAAGAGGTAATGATAGCACGTTTACACTAGAATTATGACGTTTTTAGCTTATGTAAAATATAGAAGAAACGAACCTACTCTCAATACCGCTATGACCTTTGCAATGCCTTATATAGTATTCTATAAAAGGTTTTGGTGCAATATACCAAGCTGTTTTTGTTTTAGGCTGGCAAAAGAATAATAATAATAAGAATTACAAACGGGTCGTTTTGAGTGGATTTTATTTTCCTTGCAAATCTAACATGCGTGCTTTTCTTGTGCATTTTAATGTGTACAGCCTTAGTATTCTAAATGGTTTAAAGTGTTGTTTGAAATGAATCTTTACTGTTTGAGGTGCTTTTTTTACCCGAACGTTCTATTAGGGTTTTGTACAATTCCTTGTAATCCCTATTACAAACCTCTATTGTTGTATTGAAATCTAATTACATTAGCCCAAAATAGCTGTTTCGAAACTTTATATAGAGTTGCATTCTGCCTGTTTTGCATTTTTTCGATGTTTGACTTTAAACAGCGTTAACACTATCTTGTTACAACTATCCACTTCTGACTGAATCGTGTTAAAACTGACGTTTTCTAGTTCTGAATGTTACTGTCAAGACTCGTTCCCGCATGCGCCTTCCTGTTGATGTGACGTAACATCATCTCAAGTCTCCCGCCGTTTTACTTACGGTTATTTGCCGCAAGTTATTGTTTACGAAATTAATGTTAGGCCTATATTAGAAGAAAGGGGTAAGTTAACAATGAATTTTAATTTACACCTTTGTCTGAAGTACCGGCACATAAATTATAAAAATCGTTACCATGTTATTATGAGTAAAAAGTATTGAGTAAGTTAGAACTTACCGTTACTGGGCGTTAGGCCTACTGACATTTTCTTCCACTTAGCAGGTGTGCGTAAATCAAATAAAAATGTGAAAGGAATAGGTATTATTTATTCTAACTCAACTTTAAAATTTCTCAACTTCTTCCATTTACATCTATTATTATATTCTTCAGAACCTAAAGTTTGTAGTAAGTTCTACCGTGCATTAGGCATCAAACAGTTGGTCCACTGTATAATACTGTATAATAAATTTGACACAATGCAACATTATCATTTTACATACTTCATGTTAACTTATGTTACTTAACAGTGAGTTAAAATAATAATAAAAACTGTAAATATTAGGCCTAACCTAATCACATTGTACACGTGAATGAATGGTAGAAATTACTACAAATTTCTGATTCTGAGGAATATTGCAATAGATGTAAATGACATAAATTTAAAAAATGTTATACCGAACAACAGCTTACAAAGTATGTGATAGCTTATAGGCTACTTTACTTATGTTTAAGTTATAAACACGGTAAGTAAACAAAACCATTGGCCAAATATCTTACTAATACTTACCATAACTTCTGGATTAGAAAAAGTTAGTAAGAGAAATAAATGCCCCAAACAAAAACAAAAAATAACGAATAAGAGAAACTAATAATTATATATAATTCCCTGCTGAATGAAATCCCCGTACAGTTTTCAGGAATTGTGTGAAAGTCATATCCTAAGAGGAATGTGAAGAGTTGTTTCCAGAGTCTGTATGATTCTTATTCAACATTTTCAATCGTATACGTGCTTTGTTAAAGAATAAATAGATGCAACTTAACAAGAAATGAAAGGAAAAACATTAAGTATATTTTGATAATATGATGCCTAAAACTTAATTTTGCTTATATCGTATTGTAGTAACAGCTTCTTCGAGGGAAATATACTCACAAAATAAACCGTATCGGAACATCACTTGGTCTTTTCCGTCGAATCTAGTAAAAATACTCTCTGGGCTCGGCATGGCCAGGTGGTTACCGCGCTCGACTCACAATCTTAGGGTCACGCGTTCGAATCCCCCGTTCCACCAAACATGCTCGCCCTTTCAGCCGTGTAGGCGTTATAATGTGGCAGTCAATCTGGCTATTCGTTGGTAAAAGACTAGCCCAAGTGTTGGCGGTGGGTGGTGATAACTAGCTGCCTTCCCTCAAGTCTTTCACTGCTAAATTAGGGACGGCTAGCGCAGATAGCTCTCGTGTAGCTTTGCGTGAAATTCAAAACCAAAAAGTCAAACAAAAATACTCTTGGACTACTTTCGATCACATTGCTGAAATGTGAAAACTAACACTAATTAGGTAACTAACCATAACGTAGTGCTAATGTAGTAGTTGAAACTGAAAGAATGGAGTTAAAGCTGCTATAAGCAATATTATTTTTGAGTGAAACAAGTACACAAATAAAATTACCTTCACTAAATAAAATGAAAGATATTGTTACGTCCATGTGTTCGGTTGTTAATAAAACTAGTCTATTCTTTCTCAATACAACTTTGCAATACACTTAATTTCTACAGTCCCTTTAACTTAAACACGCTATAATTCACAACGATTCACG
>NW_013674798.1:15387-18844 GCF_000517525.1 Limulus polyphemus
CAATATTATATTGCTATAATAAACAAAAATTAGCTGTAATAGCACATAAAATATCTTGCTTTGCACGCGTATTTACGAGGAGGATATGACTAGGATGGAATTTTGATGGTTGTCTCGTTTACGTCATATGCATGCGTATTACTGCCATAGGTTTTTAATTGCATATGGTGAGTACTTTTGTAAATAATTTTAAATAATTAGTTACTTCTTTTTTACCTGACAAACGTATATTTTAGTTGGTCAAACATGATTTTGGTGAAAAAGTTTACCGGATCTATTTTTATGCATAATAATACATGTTCGTTGCCGGAGGCGAATTACCAAAGCCCACCAAATCGATGTGTATTCCTACTATTACATCCGATAATGTTTTTACTAGATACAACGGAAAATCTAGAGCTATGCTCAGATTGGGAATGAACCATCTTAACGCTATGGACAATCTATACATAAGGCGAAATCTAACGTCTCTAAGTGTTTGTTTTAAGGTTCACAGTTCAATATGAATATGCATTGAATTGGTATTTTATTATATTGTAAGTCATTTACCACCCGACAGTTAAAGGATCTGTATGACAAGTTCAAATCGCATTATTATGTTAAGCTCCTATGCAAAATTATTTTTCAACGAAAACAGAAAAGTTTAGTACAATCAAAGAGGTTGAGCTGTAGGCGTGGCCTGTTTTCCAGTTGAAAACGGAATTAGGACACTCTTGGAGTTGGCACATTGTTGCTCACTCTTGGAGTTGACACTGTTGCTTACACTTGGAGTTGACACATTGTTGCGTAACACTCGCAGTTGAGAGGTTGTTGCGCTCCTTTTGAGTTAGAGAACGTTGTTACACACTATTGCGTTTGGTTATTACTAACAAAGGTTAAATGTAAACCTCCGAACAATACCAACAGAAAAAAGAGTTAACAAGTGAATAGTCTTAAGTTCTGATCTAAACGAAATATCTATGAGATTGTAACCGTGGTACCTCGAGGTTAGTTGGCATGACGATGTGAAAGAATACAATATATGATCTTATTACCGAAATTAACATAAGTTATAGTCAGTCGCTTTTTGGCCCATGTCTGAACAATTGCATAATAAGCATGAGTACAGAGAGTGGTTGCTATGGTAGCAATTTATTTCAATTTATTTTTTAACCCGCGCAATCTTGTATTATTGACTGGCACTGGAACGAAGGCAAGAGTAGCCTTCAGCTTCTCGAAAGTCTCCACTGTCTTGATTAGGCCTTAATGAAAGAATCTTTGTTCCTGTTACACTGATATTTTGTTTAACACATACACAGACTTGTTTTAGTCACGTTGTAATGTTCTCTGTAGGGGAGATGAAGTAGGATTTCTAATTATGTAACATAAATAAAAACATGGTAAGTTTAAGTTTGTTATGACGACTAACTGTACACATTAAAAAGAAGTCTTTTTCTCATATCTCGAAGCATTGTTATTTGATTTATTCCAATCTAACAGTTTTGTTTGGAAGATTCACGTTCCATAAGAACGCAAAACAAAGACTACTGTTTTCATGTAGTGTTAGAACCCGCGTAGATGGAGCTGAAAACATTTCTACACTTTGTTTTTAATAGGATTTTTTCACGTATTGTAAGCTACATTTGAAGTGTTTTAATTTAGATGATAGCTAGATGGTGGACGGCATTGAGATCTAGTAAATTCGATAAATATCTAGACATGGGTACATTAATTATAAGTACGAGATTCGGTGAACCATTAAGTCGAGTTAGTTAGTCAGTGAACTATTTATTTAGAAACTATTGAGTAGTGATTGAGATTTTAGTGACGTATTCAGTGTGTGAAAGCTCGAGTAGTTGTTGGGCGAATAAAACTAATCAGTAAATTTGGTTTGTTATTGATAAATTTCTGTTATTGGTGTATTAGGCCTACAGTAGTTTCGGAGTTTATATTGAAAAGCTCATTTGTGAACCTGGGCTTACTACATCTTGCGTCAAAGTGGATATAACCTAGAGAAACGTTAAAAGATAAACTAATTCGTTATCTTTACGTGGACTGTACATCGCATAGTTTTCTTCAAGTAATCTAAAAGAACCTTTTTGGACATACAAAACTGTGTAGCTTAATAGTTATTATTTAGTGATTCAATATTTAATAACTATTTAGTTTTAATAACAAGACTTACAATTTAATTATTTTAAAAGCCATAGTTATGACAAATTTTGATACGTGACTCGGTAAGAGTCGTACTGATGTGTGTGGTTCAATTGTTGTTGTATTGTTGACGTCCTCTTTCTCGAACCCTCTAAGTTTTCTCGCTATGTGAGTATTGTTAGATAATAGCGTCTCCTACTGTAGAAAGTGGAAATTTCTAGGCCTCAGTTGGAAATGGTATAAATATAGGCGACCAAGTGAGTGCAAGTCAAGTGAAGTTGGCTGGCGTGTGAGTGATTAGCCTTAACGGGTGATTTCTGTAGTGTGTTTCACAGTTGTATTGTAACAACAGAGATAGCAAAAATAATTTGTCTTGTCAGTTGGGTTCTAAAGTAGCTGAACCAGCCTGTGTGGACTTTTGACAAAAAAAAAGACAATTATTTAAAGCTCTGGATACAACTGTAGTAACCAAGGAAAGAAGTAAAGTCAAAAAACGTTAAGTGAAAGTGAAATTAGACTGCTGATTATAAGTTTAGCTGTAAAGAGCAGTATTTTAAAGTGAGTTTTATAGATGAACAGAGATAAGGAGAATATATTTTCTTGTCAAAGGGTGTTCTAAAGTAATTGAACCCGCCTGTGTGGATTTTGACGAAATGGAGACAATTATTTAAAGTTCAGGATGCAACTGTGGTAACACACGGGGTAACGTAAAGTGAATCATTCACTGATACTATTGTGTACAAAAATTCTTTACACTATAGGAAATCACAAATTATTGTGGTAGAGTAGAGAAAAATAATTCGTCTTGTCAATTGGATTCTAAAGTAATTGAATCAGCCTGTGTGGGCTTTTGACGAGGAAAGAGAACTATTTACAGTTTTAGATAAAACTGTGATTTCCTATCATGTAGATAATTTTTGCACATACGGTTGACTTGTTTTGAATATATATTATTTACAAAAAAGTGGATTGTGTGCTGTCCGTTTATTGTTCGAATTTGTTACAGACACCTACTGTAGAAGAATCCCAGCCCATACACAAACCTTGACAAATGTGCCGAACGATAGAAGTAATAGTTAAAAATGTAACAGGCCTTTTGACAAGTATAATTGTAGTCATTCTTTGACGGCTTCTAAAAGGTGTACACACCATCATAATTGTTGTTTCAGATGGCTTATATAACTAGATGTATTAGGTCGTCAAGAAATTAATGTCGCATTTTCGAACACTTTCATTAACCACCCCACAACAAACGTACATCACGTATATTAGTTAAACGAACCGCCTAAACGTCACGTTAGTGTAGCTTATATAATGTGTAAAG
>NW_013674798.1:19738-25986 GCF_000517525.1 Limulus polyphemus
TATTTCATTTAATAAATGTTTTGTTTTGATATATAAGTTGTTCGGGCTTTTTCATCTAAAAAAAAGCGGCATTAATTTCTTGACGAAACTATTATCGCTCAAGAGTAAATAGAACCGAAATTAAGAGTAACAAATATTTTTATTTCTTGCTTTCGAAGTTCCTATGTCATGATGTATTGTATCCTACAGAGCGCATAATTCTTCTCGTGGTTCATGGCATGTGCACGTTTTACTGATGTCACGACAGTACAAATTGCAATGTTAAGCGTATCTTATGTGACATCATTTTAGTGTCTTCTGACAGATTGACAGACAACATAATACTATATAGTGGTGCGTGTGGTTAAAATAGGTGAACCCTCCATGCGGCTCTCGGCCCCCTTTCGCCGAAAATATTGTTGCTACCGCTACTGTGTTTGTTGTATCCCAGCCGGCCTGAAGAGCACTGGTTTGAGCGAAACGCGTTGCCGGCATTGGATATGACAGATATTTTGTGGTTGGAATACTATCATTATATATTGTTTTAATTCTTGAAAATCCCTCAGGGACTAGATTAAAAATGTAGTGGTTAGAAATTTAATAGGCCTAATAGTAATGTCTTATGACAAGTATGATAGTAATAGAACACGTTACAACACTTATAATAGTTCCGGAGTATCAAAGCCAGTGCCGGATTTAGACTTGGTGAGGCCCTAAGCTATATAAAGATTGGAGGCCCCTTGTTAAAAGTTACACCAGAAGGTCTCACAAAGGTGCGTACCAAAACAGGACTTTTGGTCGCCACAAAAAAGTTAAAACCATATATATGCCTTTTAATCATTTAATAGCAAGGTATTTAAAGTGAAGAATACAAATTATTTTCAAATGAATGCATTTACTGATTATATATTTATCAATCTGAAATTTTGTGAGGCCCTAAGCTGTAGCTTGTTTAGCTTATGCCTAAATCCGGCACTGATCAAAGCACGTTTATACTGTTGTAACGTTTTTTGTTTTAAATTATCTTCTGAGAATAACGATAACAATTACTGTTTATTTCCTCCCTTATAACATTTCATTGTTATAATTTGTATGATTATACATGAAGCTAATCGCTCTAAACTAAGCAAAAGAATAAACTTTCACGAACTTCACAACTGACCAATGAAACAACACGATAACTAACACAGATTCAAATCCTTCATTGAAAACAAACTCGGGCGGAAACAAAATTACAATTTGACTGATATGACCTACTAGCTAGAAACTGTCTTCAAACCACGCCCTGAATCTCGTATCTATAATCTACCCTCGAAGTTACTAGAAAACTTGACCTTAAAATTTTAAAACTTTGTAGGTGGCATTAAATTGTTTGATCTTAACGTCATTATTACGTCATCATCTAGTTAACATAAAATAAGAACGTTAACAATGTAGCTTAAAACAATATACTAAGACTAAAGTATGACTATTTTCTCGTTGACAATCGATGTTCCCAGTTTTATAAAACTTCTTTTAAGATCTTAAATTATACTAAATTTCTCTTAACCTCTGCATGTCTTAAGTTATGATTATTCAAAACGATAAACTGAAATGTTTTTTGAGTTTTCTTTTCAAGAGGATTAACTACTCAGCATAGAACCCGAAATTGCATCTCAAAATCATGAAGTCTATAGTCAACCTCGCTTCTGGAGCCCTGGAAAGATCTAGCACACCATTATTGAATGTGACAAGTGTCTCCGTCAGTGCTCATCCTGGATAGAACTGTTCAGACGTGTGTGAATGAGTAAAACCCTTAAATGAGCGAAAACAAAAATATATTGTCTCTCGAAACAGACAGATGCCTACTACTACTACTATCGCCGATGTCATTGTATTATTACATTGACATATTAAGTTTTTAGTCACGGTGTTTGATAACAGATGTCATTGTATTATTACACTGACATATTAAGTTTTTAGGCACGGAGTTTGGTAACAGATGTCTGTTACAGATGTCATTGTATTATTACACTGACATATTAAGTTTTTAGGCACGGAGTTTGATAACAGATGTCATTGTATTATAACACTGACATGTTAAGTTTTTAGGCACGGTGTTTGATAACAGATGTCATTGTATTATTTCACTGACATGCTAGTTTTTAGGCATGGTGTTTGATAACAGATGTCATTGAATTATTACACTGACATGCTAGTTTTTAGGCATGGTGTTTGATAACAGATGTCTGTTACAGATGTCATTGTATTATTACTCTGATATATTAAATTTTTAGGCACGGAGTTTGATAACAGATGTCATTGTATTATAACACTGACATATGAAGTTTTTAGGCGCGGAGTTTGATAACAGATGTCATTGTATTATAACACTGACATGCTAGTTTTTAGGCACTGAGTTTGATAACAGATGTCATTGTATTATAACACTGACATGTTAAGTTTTTAGGCACTGAGTTTGATAACAGATGTCATTGTATTATAACACTGACATGTTAAGTTTTTAGGCACGGTGAAAGATGAAAGTAAAGGTTAAATATGTGATTCGTTTCTGTTGGTGTTAAAGCTGCTCTTGAATTTGGATGTCCCGGTTTTAAAATGCTAATTAACGATATTTGTTTTTATTTAATTAATAGATGGCGCTAACGTAATTAAACTTTTACCAGTGTGCGATATAGGCTTAGAGTGTACATTTTTATTATCATTATTTTGTTTTCCACTCTATACATGGATCGTAGAGTTCCTGTCTATAGGATATTGTTTTAGTTTTGATTTGATGTGTCGTGACTTTATCCGGAGGGACGTGATGAATACGGCGTTCGGACTTAATATAATACGAAAAGCTTTTGCTGCTATCAGGGGAGGGAGAGGGTACATACACACATGCTAGCCTGTAACTAACAAACCACGTGCGTTCCGTGAGACTGCTGCTGTGTCCATGCATGATGTAAATTTCATTGATGTTTTGAGGCGATCAATCAAGGTGGATACTCCAGGGGACATGGCTCGAATCCAGTTCTGTCACGTGTCATGTATCGCGTGCTGCAGAACGACTAATGTTGAAGCATATGGATACCTCCATTCAGCGTCAATGTGTGGTTACAATTCATACACCATATGGTGCAAGGATCCCTGCTTGCAAGTTTACTCCAGTTCAGAAATTTTAAAATTAAGTTAGGTAAAAACTGGGATCTCCGTAAAATTATTCAAAACATACGATAGTTATGTTACTTTGGCATTATCGTATATCTCTCGCTTTTCGAGCTATTAAAGTAAATAATCACGTTTTTACTCTGTTACTTTTACACTTAATTATGATTTTATTCAATGACTTATTACTTGTTCTCTTTTAATTATCACTTTTATCTTGTTATTTTATCATTTTAACCAGTTTTTACCCAGTCTCCTTTTACTTAGTTCTTATTCAATTTCTAATCAGTGACTATTTAAATGACTACTAGGAACAAACGTATCCCAGCATTCAGTAGAAAATAACCCCAAACAACTGGTGTTACAAGATACGAAATCAAAGTGTCTTCTTCGACCGTTTTGACATCAAGTATTGAAGACGGGTAAAGTGTCTTCTTCTCGAGGACAAAGAAGCATTCACGTGACAACATCGTACAGATGATATGAATGTTTCAGAAATTCTATAACCTCAGAAGGTTGTTTCTGCTTCAGAATATTATGAACTGAAATACTAAACACATACAACTGTATCAAAGTTTTAAATATGGAATATTGAACCGAGATACTAAACACGCTGTATTGCACCAAAGTATTAAATATTGTACAGAAATACTAAACACACAGTACTGTACCGAAGTTTTAAATATGGAGCTAAACACGATTTTCATTTGACATAAATTGTTTGGTCTTGAGATTCCAAGTTTGTTATATGATCTTCTGCTGACATAACGGTAATCTCAAGCCTTGAACTAAATTAGTACAGACATTAAAGACATAACATAACCTAGTGGACATCATTACACTAGTTTTAAATACATTTATTGTTTACATTTTGTAAGCTCTAAATCTAAAGCGGCTTTTTACATTTATTTAGATATAGTTTAGGTAATAATAGAAGCAATGCTTAGTGGGATACTTTAGAGTTGTCATTTAAAATATAAAATGTAGGCTTAGCTTTGCAGTGGTGAAAACCGTAAAAACAATGTTTATTTATTTATTTTAGTATGAGTATTTATACAGCGGAATGTATTTTTGTGGATGAACAGTGATATGTCATTATACATCATATTTATTCATTAGTTAATCCATCTGTATTTTACTGGTTGTTAGTCATGCACGTGCACCGGGATATCATGTGCTTTATTGTATCGAAATATTCCTACACTGTTATCGATTCCTCTAGTCTTCAAATCAGTGTTAGCTTCTACCCCCTGCGAATTATATGGAGTTTTGTTGAATCTTAACAAAAGATTATTTGAGATACACGTATCTTCTAAACTGGGAGATCCATAAAGCTCCTTATGATACAAGGATCCACGGATGAAATAATCATTCGTTCCGCTTTTCATCATAGGCTAATATAAGTGCACGTGACATGACAGATCAGCCAGCGGGGAGTCCTTTAAGCTTCTGTAGATGACGTGTCGCACTCTCCTGTCTCTCTACATCGTGACGTGATCAATAGCACATCCACGCACCTGTCAACAGTCCATTTTCGACTTGAATTTGTGCACAAATTAGCTTAAGAGTACAGTATTTGGAGAAAATAAGAGTTTACATAGTATAATGTTTAAGTTTATAACTCAATATTTCAATCAAATTTATTGGGAAGTAAGAATTAATATATTTCTTTGTTTTTCCAACCGCTCATTGGACATTTCAAGGTACCAGTTCTTATTGCTGTGTGTTTCAAAGTTAACACGAAAGAACAAGTGATAGTGTCCTCTGGTGGGACGCGGTAGGTCTACGGACTTACTACGCTTTTTTCGGGGTTCGATTCCCCACAATGAACACAGCAGATAGACCAACGTGACTTTGCTCTAAAAACAAACAAACATATAAAAGCCTTGTTAGGCATGAACCTAGCGTTTGAAACAAACAAACAAAGCTTAATTATTCAGTATCGTATTTAAACTATACCAAGCTTCCCAGGTGTATTATTTAAACTATACCAAGCTTCCCAGGTGTATTATTTAAAGTATACCAAGCTTCCCAGGTGAATTATTTAAAGTATACCAAGCTTCCTAGGTGAATTATTTAAAGTATACCAAGCTTCCCAGGTGTATTATTTAAACTATACCAAGCTTCCCAGGTGTATTATTTAAAGTATACCAAGCTTCCCAGGTGTATTATTTAAACTATACCAAGCTTCCCAGGTGTATTATTTAAACTATACCAAGCTTCCCAGGTGTATTATTTAAACTATACCAAGCTTCCTAGGTGAATTATTTAAACTATACCAAGCTTCCCATGTGAATTATTTAAAGTATACCAAGCTTCCCAGGTGAATTATTTAAAGTATACCAAGCTTCCCAGGTGAATTATGTCGCTGACATCATATTTTATCCTAGTACATTCAGCTTACGAGAAAGAAATTTTCATCACCAAACCCCATCCTCGAAGTCTTCATCAGAATATTAAATACAGAACCATGGATTTTGGAGTTTTGTTTTCAGAAAATGTCTATTTTTAATGTTTTGTATTTATGATTGCATAGGAATACATGTTGTCGAAGACGTTTCTTTTTTCTGTTACAAAACAACATTTGAGATTCTGACCTCAGGAGTTTGAGGATCTAATCTGTGCTTTAGTTTATTCGCGGACTGAAGGATAAACAGTGCAAACAGTACTTTGGGAGCACGGCTTCCACAAACTCCAGTTTATGTCCTTGGAATTCATAGCACTCCGATTCTTAGATGTATTAACATAGTAATACTATGATCCCTGGGAATCCACATCTTAGTGTGATTCTTTCATCGTAAAGAACCGAGAACAGGGACAACTTCCTAGCTAACAACTTCAGTTTGAAGTTCCTTGAATGAGTTACTCAACCTTTTTATTCTTTAAATGTTTTATCCACAAGTTATGGACAACTCCACTAACTTGTGACATTTGGCAATAACTTGTTTCACACTAAAACGTGTTTTTACTTATGGGGGACGCTTTATTATTCTATTAATACGTGTTTTTATTTATAGTAACGTTTTATTATTCTACTAATACGTGTTTTTATTTATAGTAACGTTTTATTATTCTACTAATACGTGTTTTTATTTATAGTAACATATTATTATTCTACT
>NW_013674799.1:0-2867 GCF_000517525.1 Limulus polyphemus
CATTTTGACTGATTAATAGAGGGTTTACACTCTCTGTTTGTAACATGTAATGCTTCAGATGTCAGTATGGAAACCAAAACAATGCCATTTTTCTTCACATGAAAGATTCTGTCCATCAAATTGATTGGAAATCACCAAGAATTGTATACAAAACAGACAACTACATAAAAAGAAGAATCGTCAAAAATTGTTTAATCAAAAGTATGCTTAATTTCAACACCTCCCAAGGTCACTTAACCTCCTGTGTCCTTAAGTAAATTCCAAGACCAGGGGTCATGTAGGCATTTGTTGATCAGTTTTTCCTGCCAGAAGACAACGTGAGACTGAAGAGGACTCACGAATGTGTCAAAACTAGTTTCTCTGATATCAGACTTCTGACAGTTTGTTCCATTTACTGTGGTTTTTTCACTAATGTCAGTATGACTGACTGATAGAAGATTGCAGTCATAGTTTGTAACATGTCATGCTTCAGATGTCAGTATTTATATAATTAAAAGAGTAATGTGTGGGAAACTTCTTTAAACTGTAGAAAAAATGAAATTAGGAGTAGGAAAGTACAAACAATTCCAATATGCATTAGGTTTAGATAGTACTACAGACCTGCCAACTCTTATGATTTAGGTGTAATAGTCCCGATTTTTATTTTTTTATGCCTGTATGAATTGTTGTGTTATTTTATGGGAAATTTTTACCAACATTTTTTTAATAATTTCTCAGAAATAATTCACTCTCCACCTTTCATCTCAATCTTGCAAACACTTGAAAAAGTCTATTAAAAAAGCATGCAAGTATTAAACATCTAGGGTGTGCTGATAATTTTTTGAGAGGAAAATGGTGGAAAAACATGGTTCTGTTCATCCCTAATGATGAAAAGAAAAGTTTATAGAAAGAAGTTTAGACGTAAGTATATAAAAAAGTTCAATGATACTGTATCATCCTTAAAGGGTATGAATTGTGCAAGATGTACAATTTGTGTTGGCGATTTCTCCATTGTTCACGGAGGTGAAAATAACATCTTGACGCTACTAAACACCAGCAAAATTGTTCAAGGACATCTGGAATTAATAAACTACACTCATTTTACATAAAACCCGATACCAAATCAGAAGATGTGACCAAATTGGAATGTTTATTTTCCTTGTGGAACACATTCTTCCTTTGACAGTTTTGGACCATGCTTCAAAAACTTTTACCAAAATGTTTCTAGATTCGGAAATTGCTAAAAAAAACGGATGATCTAGAACCAAATCTTTGCAATAGTTGTAGAAATGGCCAGCAGTGAAACTGAGTGAACTGTGTGTAACATTAAAACTAGGGCTTTCAACTTGTCTGCTGATGGCAGTAATGACGTTGACAGTAAACTGTACTCTGTTGTAGTGACATACTTCCATGACAAGGAAAAGGTAGTAAATGCATTATTTTCTAATCCCAGTTTAAATGAAAAATCACATGGCAAGTCCTTAAAGTTGGAAAATTAGCTGTTTACAACACAAATATGATGATAGGGATGAAAAAAAACGGAGTTACATGTTATTTTCTGAATGTTAACCCTGAATTGGTGATTAGGGGATGCGCTTGTCACCTTCTTCGTTTGGTAGCAGAAACAAAGAAGTTGCAATATTAGTTTGATGAAATTCTTATTGACATTTGTTGCTATTTGGACAAGAGTGTGAATAGGAAAGAAGAACTTAGAGAATTCCAGAAGATATGTGATGTGGAAACTCAGACTATTCCGAAGCATGTGTGTGCATATGCTGGCTGTCTCTTGGAAAATGCTTACAGAGGTTTTTTGAGAAGTGGAGACCTTTGAAGCAATACTTTGCAGCCAAACATGATGAAAAGAAAAAAGATGAAGAAAAACAAAAAAATCCATGTGAAAGTAAAGTCTGTTTCATGTAGATTAAAGGTATCAGTGGTGAAAGAGAGTGACTTTTTAGAAAAATGCAAAGAAAAAACTTCCAACTTCCAAGCAGAGGTAGTCTGTCAGTGTGTTTCTTGGGCAGGGATCTGAATCTTCCGTGGATGGTTCCTCTAAGAGAGTGGCAGACAAAATTGCAAAGGCAAGTGAGAAAGTATGGGATACTTCTGACACCAAATCACAGAGAAACATTTATTTATGAGAGGAAAGACTTTACAAGTTACTTACATCGAGGAGATGTGTCGTATGTACAATTTCTGAACAATTGTATTCAAATCTCTGATAAATATTATTTGAAACTCCAGTCTGAGGACTCACTCATCCATTGCTTGCAGAGAATTCTGCTTGCTTTATTCAAAGATTTGTTAAGCAGACTTGTGATACCACATGCAATTTTGAATTGCTCGAATATCTTGGATTTGAATTTCAGACACGGAAAACTTTAGTTAAAAGAATGAGAACTTGGTAATTGGTTATGAAGTTGGAACTTTCCTTGCAAAGCTTGACAGCTCTCTTTCTATGAAGATGTAAGAAATTACTATGAAACTGTATTGGAATATATGAAGAGTAAGTTCCCATTTCAGGACACAAGTGTGAAACATGCAGAAGTAAAAGACATATCTGTCAGAAAAAGTTGTTTTTTAGAAATGGTAGAGTACGATGTTGGAAAATTCAAGCCAATCATTGCAAGGGATGCACATTGGGTCGGTACAATGAATTGTTTTCAGAAGCAATTTTTCACCTACCAGACTGATCCATTGATTGGTGTGGATCCCATTGCAAGGGATGCACATTGGGTCGGTACAATGAATTGTTTTCACCCACCAGACTGATCCATTGATTGGTGTGGATCCCATTGCAAGGGATGCACATTGGGTCGGTACAATGAATTGTTTTCACCCACCAGACTGATCCATTGATTGGTGTGGATCCCATTGCAAGGGATGCA
>NW_013674799.1:2877-4144 GCF_000517525.1 Limulus polyphemus
ATTGTTTTCAGAAGCAGTTTCTCACCTACCAGACTGATCCATTGATTGGTGTGGATCCCATCGCAAGGGATGCACATTGGGTTGGTACAATGAATTGTTTTCAGAAGCAGTTTCTCACCTACCAGACTGATCCATTGATTGGTGTGGATTGTGGATCCCATCGCAAGGGATGCACATTGGGTTGGTACAATGAATTGTTTTCACCCACCAGACTGATCCATTGATTGGTGTGGATCCCAGTGAGCCAGCAGACAAATGTTGATGTAATATCAGAAAAATGAATTATGAGCTGGGTAAGTTTAAATATGATAAACTCTCCGATGTAATGAAGCCTAGCCTTGTAATACCTTACAGCAATGTGGGTTGTGAGAGGGTTTCCTCACTTGTTTGCAAAAATAGACAGACTTTTGAGGATCAATGTCAAACTCCATTATAGAATCAGTGTTGATAACAAAGATGAGATGACACAAAAGCTACGTCTCTGCCAAGAATTTACAGATGCTTTCCTAAAGAAAGCCAAGAGTGCCACCTACAGGGTTCTTAAGAAGTAGCACACTAATTAGTAAGTATAAAATATAACATAATTTGTAGCAACATCATATTTTTTGTTAATTTACCTGATTACTAATTACTGATTGTCCTGATTACTAATGTTGGCAGGCCTCGCACTATGCATTGCAATGGGAAAGGTATTTAGGGAATGGATCTGTCATCCATCAGAGCTCATCTCGGACAGCTGTGTTTATGTGTTAAGGTTTTGTGTGTGAATTTTTTCATTTGTCTATAGACATTTACATTTACAATACTTGTAACATCACTGTTGATTTTTAATAGTTGCCCAGGTTTTGAAAGTGTTGCTAGATTTGGTGTCTCTTACTAGACAAGTTGACCAGTTCGTTATTTTTGATCAGACCAATCGGTTCAAAGTTTGTTTTGTAGTAGTACCACTTATTGAGGAATAGGTTTAACCTCACAGTAATTGAGACATCCTGCTTGACCATCAGATTCATTAAGAACTCTATGTACCTAACCTCTTACACGAGTAGTCTAGGAAGTTCATTTAACTGTTTTAATTACTTTAAATACTGCATTTACATTTTATGAATTTTATGCATTCAAGTACAAAATACTACAAGCAAAAAAATTGTGTCATATGTGGAGCACTGACTAATAGATAATTTGCAGTCTCATTTTGTATTGTATAATTCTTCAAGTGTCAGTATGATTGATTAATAAAGTATTTACAGTCTCAGTCTTTAACATGTGA